>NC_091466.1:23320882-23620882 GCF_027789765.1 Dendropsophus ebraccatus | reverse complement strand
AGTTTCGAACATACAGGATGTCCGGGAAACTGAGAAGTAATGCACACAGCAGAATACTATAGGACGAAGCAAATGAGGCTTCTGTGCGATAGATTATGGCACTGAGATAAATATATTTCCAGACTGACATCTCGGCAATCTTCACGTATGGAGTGTAGAAAATTATTGAATTCCCTATGAAATAACAATTCTATAAACTGTGTCACTACTTATTTCTACTGTATGTATAAACTGATATCTAAGTGTTATCATTAGCCTTGTCCATAGCATACACCCCTCCATAGTTTGACACTGTCAGCACTGGTGGCACACACTCACTACAACACCATTATAAGAAAGGATGCGCTAAAAAACACAGGACTGGATCATAGACATACAATTTAATACTGATTCTGGATATTTAAAGGGGTACTCTAAATTGTATACAGTGGTGCCTTGGATTACGAGCATAATTTGTTCCAGGACCGCACTTGTAATCCAAATCCACTCTTAAACCAAAGCAAATTTTCCCATAAGAAATCATAGAAATGCAGACAATTGGTTCCACACCCCAAAAATAATGATTTATTATTCTGAATAACATGTAAAACAGATAAAACAAACATTCCGAAACAGCAGAATATGTGATATTATAAGTTACTGTACAGTAATGGAGAGGATGGGAAACACAAGGGCTGACAGAGACTGCAGAGAGCATGAAGGAATGAGCAGGGCAGATGTGGGCACATACATGCAGCACTCTCTGTCCGGGGAGAGAGGGGTTACAGCTATGGAGAGATTACCTCCACAATCCTGTCCCCTGATGTAAGCCCCAGCCTGAAGTGGATCTGCCATGATTTTGAAGGTGAGGGAGACTTCCTGGGTCAGAGTACGGAGCTGTAGACCCCGCTATGCAGACCATTCCCCTCCCCCACTCCCCCACCCAGTACAGGGAACTCTTAAACCAAAGCAATGGTCTTAAACCAAGTCACAATCTTGAAAAACTGTGAGCTCTTAAACCAAATTACTCTTAAACCAAGGTACCACTGTATATATTTTTTTTTCTAAAAGGTGCTCAGCCCTGTAGAAGACATAAAAAAATATATAAAATAAACATGAAATCCACATATATGGTACATGTGTATTTACCCTTAAAGCAAATCTGCCGCCTCCAAAATTGGCACTGTGCTATACATTAAATGCATTACTGTCGGTCTGTCAGAATATTCAGAGCAAAGACACACAGACACCATTCTGACAGATTGATAGTAAAGCACTTATTGGGATATGGTAGTGTCTAAATCCCATACCGTAAAGGGACCTTGTTGGGGGTGGGCACACAGCTCTCCAGGAAAGCATTTTGAGGGGTGAGGCTGTTCATTGTTCTCATAGGTAACTGACCAATATTATATGTATTCCAGCTCCAGCTTGGCAAAATTGATGAGAAATCTAAAGAAGGAACAAGACGTAATGGAGAAGGCCAGCGGACCTCACGTGCTCCGTCTCCTTGGTGTGTACAAGAAACCTGAAGGGAATCTTATAGAACATGGGCTGGTCATGGAGTACATGCCCTATGGAGCTTTACGGTCTCTCTTTGACAACATCCCTGATGTCCCCTGGGCCCTAAGGTTCCAGATTCTCCACCAAGTGGCCCTGGGAATGAACTATCTCCACAGCCTTGACCCGCCAATCATCCATCGAGACCTAAAACCCAGCAATGTACTGTTAAGCAGACACTTAGATGTACAGGTAAGTATTGTGACTACCCAATACTGACTATAATACATCAATAAATGTATGTATCCTACAACTGTAATGTCAGTGGGCCAGAAGAACTGATGCTATATGAATTAGAAAAAGGGGAAATACAACTCTTTGTGGTGAAATCCTAAAATACATTTAGCTTTTCTCAGCTAAATAAACATAGGATGACAAATACCCTCCATATACAGTGTAGAAACTATATGGGGAGTGTAGGTAAAGTCATTGTACGTTTTGTGTAAATTCCCATATTATAGGGGTATTTCCATCTTATAAAGTGATAAGATATTGCTAGAGATGAAGAGAACAAACTGCTCCAGTTGGCCCTGCTAGAAGATGTTCCCAAGTCAGGCTATGTTCACACAACGTATGTTTTCGTAAAAGTACGGCCATTGTTGCAATCGGCAACAACGGCCGTACTTTGTACGAAAACATACGTTGCCTTGCCTACTATGGGATCCCGGCTGGAGCGTATACACATAGTATACACTCTGGTCGGGATCCCCCGCGGCGCCGCAAACAACTGACATGTCAGTTTTCTTACATAGTTACATAGTTAATACGGTTGAAAAAAGACACATGCCCATTAAGTTCAACCAAGGAGGAGATGGATACAGGGAAGGGGGAGGGGTGATAGCTTCTATACATATGCATTTATATTATTTTGGTCTAAGAACTTGTCTAGCCCTGTTTTGAAGCCCTCTACTGTTTTTGCTGTGACCAGATCCTGTGGTAGACTGTTCCACAGATTCACAGTTCTCATGGTAAAGAAGGCTTGTCGCCTCCGGAGATTGAACCTTTTTTTCTCCAGGCGGAGGCAGTGCCCTCTTGTCCTTTGAGGGGGTTTTACCTGGAACATCTTTTCCCCATATTTCTTGTAGGGGCCATTTATATATTTAAATAAATTAATCATGTCTCCCCTTAAACGTCTCTTCTCCAGACTAAACAAATGTAATTCTTTTAATCTCTCCTCATAACTAAGATGCTCCATTCCCCTTATTAGTTTAGTTGCCCGTCTTTGTACCCTCTCCAGCTCTAGAACATCCTTTCTATGAATCGGGTTCCAAAACTGGACAGCATACTCCAGATGAGGCCGCACCAAGGCTATATAGAGCGGTAATATTATATCCCTGTCCCGAGAGTCCAGGCCTGTTATATACATGACAATATCCTGCTGGCCTTAGAAGCCACTGACTGACATTGTGTACTGTTCTGTAGTCTATTATCTACAAGTACACCCAGATCCTTCTCCATCAGCGACTCTCCCAGAGTAACTCCCCCCAGGACATATGATGCATGTGGGTTATTAGTACCCAGGTGCATTACTTTACATTTATCCACATTGAACCTCATTTGCCAAGTGGACGCCCAAACACTCAGTGTGTCTAAGTCATCCTGTAACATCTGCACATCCTCCATAGACTGTACTGTACTACAAAGCTTGGTGTCATCTGCAAAGATAGAAACATTGCTGTTAATTCCATTCTCAATATCATTAATAAACAAGTTAAACAGAAGAGGGACCAGTACTGACCCTTGGGGTACACCACTTATTACCGGGGACCATTCGGAGTAGGAATCATTGACCACCACTCTCTGGGTAAGATTTTTAATAGCGGCCGTCAAAAACCATCTCAGTGCACACTATGAAGCGAGCGGCTGTGGCCACAAGCTTCATAGTGTGGTGTGGGAACCCTGCATTTTGGCCCGCATCAGAACACTGCGGCCGGCTGCAGTACTGACCGGCATGATCTTTTCAGAGACCGGCCGCTCTGTGACCCGGCCGGGTCACAGAACGACCGGTCTCTTACGCCATGTGAACATGACCTAATACTGCATTTTTAGCGGTAAAGTCTTTCTTTATCAGGTGGTTATGCCATTGGTATATGATCAGTGAAAGTCATACTTCAGGGACCCCCTATGTCCTGAACCTGAAGGGGATGCAAAGCTTATATTTTTCTGGAGAGCAGTGCTCCATCCATGCAACGAGCAGGGGACCTGCAGCTCTATTCATGTAAATGGGGCCATGCTGCAATTTCCGGTTCAATTCATGTAAGAGATCACAAGCACAAAGGGTATGCAGCGCTAACTTTTGCAGCCGCTTCTATCTCAGGACCAATGGAGTCCTAATGGAGTGATGTCAATTAACATCTACAGATAGGAATATATGACAAACTTTTTAAGCCTTACATTAGACCAGAATTTCCTTGTGGAATAAGGTGCCTATATTATTGCAGCCTGGGTTCCACAACATGTAACAGAAACGCTGTACATTAATAGTAACTTTTCTGGAAAGCATATGGTGCAACCAGTTTCCTGCGCTCACCCACTTTTACCACATCTCAAAAATGCTCATTAAAACTGAGGTGTAGGAAATGTGCAGAACAGGAACTTTCATCCGTAAGATGACAAACAACTCCTTATTCCTGCTGAGCACATCAGAGTCTGGGTAAAGGCCCCATTAGATGACCTGGTGCTTGCTGTAATAAAGCACTGATCTCATAGATCGGCATTAGTTTTACACGGCTTGGGCACTGAACAAGGAAGGCTGCACATATGATTGCTAGATTGCATCGCTGCATGTGTGTCAGCCACACATCTCATATTACATGATTTTTTGATAGGTCACCTAATCAGGTGACCAACGAGTTTGCTCATTTTTCGTCTGTTCTCAGGGCCTATTATACAGGGCAATGTTAACCTGAATATGTGCAATACAACTATTGAAGCGCATACATGTGAGAGTGGGGATTACCCTGTGTTAGATATGGTATAGTTTCCTACTTCAGCAGTTAGGGAGGGGTTAACATTTAACCGTTTCTAGTTTCTCCCCAGCAACATAGGAACAGAGAGCAGGTATCTAGGCAGATCTTAGGTGAGTTTATTTGATTGGCCAGATGAAGGATGACGTCAGGAAGACCCAAGTAAAATCAAGTTTTCGGCGGGAAAGCGGTCACTCTTCGTGGTCAAGCAGTAAGATCAAGTTCTAGCCTGCTTCCCTGTGAAGAAAAATTTTACCTCAAGATGGAAGACCTGTACTACAAGCTACTGTCCAGAGCCTCGGGGACCGGAGGAGAAGAGTGGCTCCGTCAGTGTTTTTCCGCCACACAAGAACCGGATGGAGAAGTGGCCGGACCGAGCGGTGTGGAACCGGAGCGCTGCCGCAGGGACCTGTCATCAAGTGAGGAAGATGCCGTGGCATCGGAGCCTGGACCGCCGGTGCCTTCTACACCAAGCAGTGCAGGGATCGGGAGTTCCGGAGGCAGCGCCGTCAAGGGGATTAGAAGCAGCCTGAGAGGAAGTGCAGCGGCTCGTAGAAGAGGCGGAGTGCGCAGGCGGCTAAGGAAGACGGCGTCGCCGGTGCCGGAACCGGGTAAGCGGAAGGCAGGGCAGAAGAAGGACGTGCCGGCAAGGAAGAAGAGAGGGCCAGCCAAGGGAGCGGTATCGCTGCGATCGGAGGAGGCATCGGGAACCGGTGAGTATAATACTGTATTTGCTCCTGCTTCTCCCCCTCCTTCCTTGTCAGCGGCTGCTCCGACGGCCGGGCATAATGTACCGGCGATTGACAGTTCCATAATAACGGGGATTGCCACATTACTTAAGATGTTGGGCAGTGCTGCTGAAGGCGGGCATGTTAACTGTTTGATGGGTCAGTCCTCTGTATCCAATAACTTGAGTTCTGATGGTTTTAAAGCTGCGTGGGTGCAGTCTGGAAATGCTGATAAGGTGAATGTAGTTGTGCGTGATGCTGTCCCTGCTGTTACTAATACTAATGTCCCCACATTGAAACCTGGAGTGCCTGAAGTATGCCTTAGAGAGGCTCTTCCTTGTGAAGTGTCCCCATTGGGTTTCCATCTCTCAAATGGTACTAAGGAAAAAATATGGAAACTAGATTATATTGATATTTTCAGCTTACTACCGCATTATAAAGAGCGCAGTGATAAAAAGGAGGAGAAGGAGGAAGATAGAAAGCGTCCTCCTGTGGCTAAATCCTTCCACAATTGGCTTCAAGCCTTCTGTATTTTTGCATCAGTGTTGGGTGAGAGATACCCGGAGAAAATGGTATCTCTCTTTCAACATGTAGACATAATTTTAGAGGCTTACAGGAATTTTGGCGGATCAGCCTGGATTAATTACGACAAAATGTTTCGTCAAAAAATTTCTGTTTACCCTGAATTGAAATGGGGACAAAAAGACGTAGGGTTATGGATCAACCTCATGATCCCCCAGCGTACCAGATTGTCCCAGCCTGCTCCTACTACCTCCTTTCGCAAAGGGGTATGTTTCGCATACAACGAAGCTCAATGTAGATGGCTGCAGAACTGCAAATATAAGCATGAGTGTGCACACTGTGGGGGATCTCACCCAGTGCAGCGATGCTACAAGAGAAACAGCTCCAGTTCACAGCCAGCTACAAGGGATAACTTACCGAAAGGCTCGGACGCCGGTGATTCTTCAAAGAATGTTACCATGGTTAGAGGCGTACCCAAACCAAATGATGTCTAATTTAATTCGTAATGGTTTTCTCAACGGGTTCCATGTACCTTCATTTCAGGGCTCTGGTTGCACACCTGTTGACAATTTAAGATCGGTGTATTTGAGGCCCCATGTTGTGGACGAAAAAATTCATAAAGAAATTGCAGAAGGCAGGGTGGAGGGCCCTTTTTCCTCTCCTCCTTTTAAAGATTTCAGACTATCTCCTCTTGGTCTCGTCCCAAAAAAGGAACCTCAAAAGTACAGATTAATCCACCACCTGTCTTGACCTAAGGGTGCTTCTTTAAACGATGCCGTGGACCGTTCTTCAGTTTCTGTTGTATATAGTTCCTTTGATTCAGCATTAGATATTGTCCGGCATTGTGGGAGGAGCGCCCTTTTGGCGAAAGTCGATGTGGAAGCTGCATTCCGCCTATTGCCAGTTTGCGCGACTGGTTACAACTCTCTGGGGTTTTCATGGACTTTGATAAGTCACTGCCCATGGGATACAGCATGTCATGCTTTTACTTTGAAGCCATTGCATGTTTCCTTGAATGGGCAGTGACTTTTGAATCCGGCCTAACATCCTGCACACATTACTTGGATGACTTCCTATTCTTTGGTAGGTCGGGTTCGGGTAAATGTGCGGAGTTGATGGGTACTTTTCACCAATTATGTGAATACTTTGGTGTCCCTCTGGCTAAAAATAAAACAGTTCTGCCCTGCACCAGACTCGAATATCTGAAAAAAAAAAAAAGCATTGTCATCGACACGACAGCTATGGAGTTCTGTCTGCCTCTTGACAAAATTGTTAAAATGATTTCCATGTTACAGTTGTTATTGAGCAGAAAGAAAGTATGTTTAAAGGATCTGCAGCGTTTATTAGGCAACTTGGTATTTGCAATTAGAGTTGTCCCTATGGGGAAAATCTTTTGTCGCCGGTTATATTCGGCCACAAAGGGTATCCGGTCTCCCCGTTCTCATATCAGGCTGACAGTGCTGATGAAGGATGATATGAGATTATGGCAGAATTTTTTATCTAATTTCAATGGCAGGGCCATATGGCAGGACGATTTTGTCTCAGCTAGCGCTTTAGGCATTCAGATGGATGCGGCAGGTGCCTTTGGATATGGCATTTTTTGGGACGGGCATTGGAGTTCTGGAAGATGGGACCGCAGTTGGATTGACTCTCAGGTTGTTAAGAATGTAGTTTTACTGGAACTGTTCCCAGTGTTAGTGGCATTGACATTATGGGGCAATGACTGGCGCAATAGGCGCATATTAATTCAAACTGATAACAAGGGTGTTATGTACGCAATAAACTGCCTGTCAGCAAAGTCTATGCTGGTTGTGAACCTTATGAGACATATCGTATTGCTATGCCTACAACTTAATATCTGGTTGAAGGCGACATATGTTAAGGGTGTGGACAATCAAATTGCTGATTCCCTGTCCCGTTTTCAGTTCCGCCGTTTTCGGCTCCTGGCTCCAGATGCAGATCGAAAAGGCGTTCCGTGTCCAGGACACCTATGGGAATTGATCCCATAGGTTTTTAAAAGTACTCCTTATCGACTGTCACCTGGTCTACCTATAAATTGGCCTGGTTTAGATGGTGTAAATTCTGTGCCCTATGTAACTACTCTTTGTTATCTGCTCAGCCTACTCATTATTTATTGTTCATATCTTGGTTATTGAATTGCCATGTTTCCCGTACTCTCCTGGGTAAGACTGTCACCGGTGTGTCATTTTATCAAAGATGGTTTGGCGTTCAGCCCATGTCAACAGTCTTTCAAGTACGTCAAGTTTTAAAAGGTATGCGACGGGGTGGTGGTGTTAAGAAGGACATGAGGAAACCTATATCCTTTTCGTTGCTGAGTAGAATTGTGTCGGCTTGTGTGCATGTCTGCAAATCCCCCTTTGAAACTTTGTTGTTCCAAACCGCTTTTTGTTTTGCCTTTTTTGGGGCGTTTAGAGTAGGTGATTTGGTTTCCCGTACAGTTCGTTCTCTATCTCCTTTACTTATTGATGATGTTACTGTATCCCATGTCTCCTTGTACATAAACATTCGCAGATCTAAAACAGATTTATATGCAAAGGGTTCAGTAATTACGCTCCACTGTATTCCCAATGAGTCTGTATGCCTGTGTGCTTGGTGCAGCGTTTTTTATCTGCTCGCCCAAGCCTGCATGGTTCCTTTTTAATGCACCAAGACGACACATCCCTTTCTAGATTTCAGTTCAGCGCTGTACTTAAGCGCTGCCTGATTTTCATTAATGTTGACCCTACTAACATTTCCCCACATAGTTTCCGTATTGGTGCAGCCACTGAAGCTATTAGAATAGGCATGGGGGCTGAATCCATTAAAAGATTGGGCAGGTGGAGATCTGAACGTTTTAAAATATATGTACGCCCCCATTTATACATATAATTTTCTTTTGTAGGTTCCTCTCCAACTGTGATATGGGTCTTAGGCCACTCTTTCATATTTTGGGCCCACAGGAGAGCTTTGGTCAGGCCTTATGCTACGAATCTTGGCCTACACGAGGTAGTAATATATTGGGAAGGTGTTAGAGGACTACGGTGGGCGCAGCTAATTGGGGTAATTGAAAACCGTAGTTTAAATTGGCCTTCTCTAGACGTTATTGTTCTGCACGCCGGCGCCAATGACGTTGGGAGAATGCGGTCTGACTTACTATTCCATGAGATCAAACTAACATTTTCTGTGCTACACTGCCTGTTTCCCCAGACGGTGCTGTGTTTCTCAGAAATAGTTCCTCGTCTGATCTGGTCCTTCCATGGTCTTCATTTCATGGACATGATCAGACGCCGCATTAACAGAGGTGTATCCCGCTTTCTGACCTCCATTGGTGGCCTCTCGTATCGCCATATAGACCTTGAAGGATTCCACCTAGGTCTGTACCGCCATGACGGCGTACACTTGTCCGACCTGGGACTGGACATATTTAACATGGGCTTACAGAACTTGTTGGAGGTGGCCACGTGCAGGTTGGGTCTATGCTCGGCCTAGGTTAGGCCGGCATATGTGGGTGTGTCGCCCCCCCCCCCCCTCAATGCATTTTGGGGGTGAGGGCGGACTGGTGTTTTTAGCTAAGTTATGCTGGAGTTATTTATTATAAAGGAGTTGTATTTATTTATTTTCAGTATTTATTAAATACAGAGTTATTTATTATTAAAGAGTTACAGTTATCACTATTAAAGGTAATGCTGATAGAAGTTACATTGGTAAATCCTTAAATAAAGCCGTGGCCATACTCCACTGTTAAATAAAGTCGGTTGTCTTGTCATTATTCAACGTTTATTAGAACAAGTTTACAGGAGTAATATCAACTACAATCACATGTACGGCCGATAATCACTCTGTTTAATAGGGCCCTAAGCAGCACCCATATCCAGAGATGATCTCATAGTGTAGACTGTGTTCTTTAACCCCTTCATGACCGAGGTCTTTGGTGCCCAGATGTCCGGGTCAAATTTATGCAATGTTCCTCCCCGCCTTCAAATAGCCATAACACTTTAATTTCTCCTATCACCTACAGGGCTGGTTTGGGTGTCATTTTTTGCGCCATGATCTCTAGTATTTATTAGTATCATATTGGTGTAAAAAAAAAAATTTTGATTGTTTTTTATTAATTTTTTTTTTCTGATATATCATTTAAAAAAAATCAGTAATCCTGTTTATATTTTTTTTCTGAAACAATGTTATATTTTATTAGATTGGACAATTTTGCACACTACGATATGTAATATGTTTATTTCATGTATTTTGTTTTACATAGTTTAATTTTTAAAATGGGCAAAGAGGTATTTTAAACTTTCATTGGGGGGGGTTATAAGGTTTTTTTCTATACTTTTAAAAACTTTTTTTTTAATTACTTTTTTATATACTTTTATTTTACAGTTAAACAAGCAATCATTACATTGCCTATACTGATCTATTTATTCTATGCCATAACATAGCATAGATCAGTGTTATTGGCGATCTGTACATAGAGTCTGCCTGAGAGCTGACTGCACGGGTCCCGATCGGTCAGTGACAGATGCTGTCATGCTTCTTTGAATGCTTATCTTGGCTATATAAATTGCGATACATAACTGGAAGATTTATTTATCTTTTTTTTTTTTCTTAAGATCACAGATTTTGGATTGTCTAGGATTGTTGGGGCTACTACAAGTTCTGCAACTCCCTCATTTGCTGGAACTTTGTCATATATGGCACCAGAGGCTCTGAATGACATCAACTATCAACCTACTAAATCCTATGATGTTTACAGGTGAGATAAAGCAGATTGGGTGACCAGACAATAAATACCCCAGCAGCCCTCTGGTCAGCTCAGATACTAGTTTTCCTACAATTACATAAGTCCAAGGACCAATCGCTGTAAATTATTTGCTTACAATAAGATTATTTCTGTCTTGTTTTCTGAATTATAGCTATGGAATCTTAACATGGACAGTGTTCTCCAGTGAAGAGCCCTATCCTGGTAGGTCCTAGCACGTAGCCTTGGGCAACAAAGCACTTATATTGGCATGTTATATAGCAGATGTTATGTTGGTTTATCTTCCCTTATTGCAGGTATCAATATGGCTTTAATCCAACGTCTTGTGGGTGAGGGCCAAAGACCTAAAGACAGTGTTCTAGATGAGTATAAAGATGTTAAAATGGTTCCTGAAGCTAAAGAATTAATGGTTAGAAGTTGGAACCAAAATGCCAAAAACAGACCAAGCTTCAATGGTGAGTATACAGACTACTTCCATACACTTTGTAATACCATTGTCCCTGATGATTTTTATTACACTCCTTTGTTTTTATCTTAGTGTTAATGTTTTTGACTGGTTCTAACAGATATATGTTTAACCCCTTAAAGCACCATGAGGTATGGGTAAATTATGGTGACAGTAAGGGGGTATAGAGAGGACTCACCATAGAAGTTGGGGGCTGCTATTTATAGCCGCCATGGAGCAAAGGTTCTTGTCGGCTATTCAGCTATTTAGAAGCTGCTGTCTAAGGGTAGGGTCACACTACAGAATCCACCGGCGGATTTCGGGGCTCACAACATTCTATGGCTGGGCCAATTCCGCTGTACGCCGAAAGAATAGTCATGTCTGTTCTTTCGGCAGAACGCGGAATAGAATGGCCCAGGCATAGAATTGTGTCTATGGAGCCGGAAATGCGCGCCGCTGTGGACGGGTACAAGCCACAGAATCCGACAACTTCTCAGCGTGGATTCCGTAGTCTGAACCTACCCAAAAGTGAAAGCGGGATTAAATTGGCCTCCACATACCTGCACTGGTGACCTAGTGTCGGGATCTGCTCCCCCCAGCAGGATCACGGGCAGCCAATCCAATGTCAGTGCAGCCCAAGGCCTCCTTGGTTGCCTGACATTGGCAAATGCTTCAGCTTATTTGCAGAAGGCTGAAGCAATCGAACCCTGATATGTGTGTGAATATACCCGGGGGCTAGGTTCACACTATGTAACTGTGCGGCTGTATTTTTTATGCGGCTGTAAATGTGCGGATGAAACTCCGGCCGTGGGAAAAAATAGACATGCGGCTCAAAACATACGGTCATTTACTTGGAAATCTGGTTCAACTAAAAATAACAAATAAAATCTTAAGAAAGTGATGCAAACACCTCTGGATGCATCTGGGAAAGCAGGGAACACAGTTTACATGAATTGCTATTACCGGGGTTTGCGATCCTCTGCAGTAATGCCGATGCCTCTCATGGTTAATCTATTAAAATAATAAAACACATTTTCGTTGTAATAAAGTCCCTTTCGTTGTTCACTAATTAAATTTAAACTAATCCATCATTTTGCAATTAAATATACTGTTAAAATAAATAGATATATAAATAAATGTATATTTATATATATATTTATTTTTTGACAGTATATTTAATTGCACAATGATGGATTCGTTAGAATTAAATTATTGACCAACGAAACTGAATTTATTACAAAGAAAATGTGTTTTATTCATTTAATATATTAACTATTAGAGGCATCGGCATTCGGCATCATTGCCGGCTATTTTTGAAGTACTCCGTACGGACCGCCTGTCAATCCTCGGCCGCATGTCCAGCCGCAAACAATGGTCTTGTTCATTTTTTACGGGTCCGTTTACGATCGGGCCGTAGATTCATACATAGTGTGCACTGTGCAGCCGTATATCCTATACTTTCCAGCGTACGCATGAACCACCAAAAATACAGCCGCACAATTACAGCCGCAAATACAGCCGCACAGTTACATAGTCTGAACCTGGCCTTAAACTGTATCATACGTTTTATAGACAGTACTAGAAAATGTACCCGGCGCTGCCCGGGTATAAAGTGTCGGTGTGTTAATTAGATTTGTTCTAAGGTGCCCAGGAGGCCAAGCTAAAGGTATTGTTTCATCTGAGTTAATCAGTGGAATTAGTGTATACCTGTAGTGCATAGTTGGAGGGGTTCTGTATACCCACAATGTATAGTTTTTAGGGGTCTCGCATATCTGTAGTGCATAGTTGGGGGGGCTGTATACCTATAGTGTATAGTTGAGGGAGGTCCTGTATACCTGCAGTGTACAGTTGGTGAAGGTCCTGTATACCTGTACTGTATAGTTCGGGGGTCCTGTATACCTGTAGTATATAGTTGGTGGAGGTCTTGTATACCTGTAGTTTATAGTTTGAGGCTCCTGGATACCTGGCGGTGTTATCCATTCGCAGTATGGTGGTATTGGTCAGGTCGTATATGACAGTGTTATCCAGTCACAGTATGGCGGTATTGGTCAGGTCTAGTATGACAGTGTTATCCAGTCACAGTATGGCGGTATTGGTCAGGTCTGGTATGGAGGTGTTATCCAGTCACAGTATGGCGGTATTGGTCAGGTCTGGTATGGAGGTGTTACCCAGTCACAGTATGGCGGTATTGGTCAGGGCTGGTATGGAGGTGTTATCCAGTCACAGTATGGCGGTATTGGTCAGGTCTGGCAGTGTTATCCAGTCACAGTATGGCGGTATTGGTCAGGTCTGGTATGACAGTGTTATCCAGCACAGTATGGCGGTATTGGTCAGGTCTGGTGTGGCAGTGTTACCCAGTCACAGTTTGGTATACCTGTTGTGCCCTGTATATACATGTCCTGTATGGATGGAGTAGGGGGTCCTGTATATACATGTACTGTATAGATGGAGTAGGGGGTCCTGTATATACATGTACTGTATAGATGGAGTAGGGGGTCCTGTATATACATGTACTGTATAGATGGAGTAGGGGGCCCTGTATATACATGTACTGTTTAGATGGAGTAGGGGGTCCTGTATATACATGTGCTGTATAGATGGAGTAGGGGGCCCTGTATATACATGTACTGTATGGATGGAGTAGGGGGTCCTGTATATACATGTACTGTATAGATGGAGTAGGGGGTCCTGTATACATGTACTGTATAGATGGAGTAGGGGGTCCTGTATACCTGTACTGTATAGATGGAGTAGGGGATCTACCAGTTATTACTGTGGATGTTGTGAGGCAGCTTCCCTAGCAACCATTGCTCCCTGTGAAAATGAAAGCAGTAATCCTATTGGTTGCTAAGGCTCCAACTGCCGTGTCTGCTGCAGCTAATTATATCACCTGTGTTTGCAGTGAGGAGATTTTCCCATTCATCTCTATGGGGCGCCGCTCTTTCCCCTCCCCCTCCTCTTCTGTACATCTGGCGGGGACGGGACCTTCGCAATAACCTTTCCGGGCACCCAATGTATCTGTGTGCCAAATTTGGGGTCAAACGGTTCAGGAGTTTCGAAGTCTATAGAGGACAGACAGACAGACAGACAGAAGTACAGACAGACAGAAGGACAGACAGACAGACTTTGATTTTTATGATATAGATTTGTTGATCGTAGCCAAGACACAACCACAAAAAACCTGCACCTCTTTAGTTCTTCATTTGATAATGTTTCTTTTTCATGTGTTTCCCCTTGTAGACTGTAGTGAATCTACAGCAGTGATGTTTGAGGCGTATAGAGAGGAAATTATTCATGCTGTTCGAAGTATTCAAGATCGCCTCCATAAGATGTCTTCCTGTGATCAGGTATTATCTTTAGGTGTTTCGCTTTTAGTTAGTAATTTTTAAACATTGGTGTCTACTCAGCAACTAATGATATTGATAAATTTACATATTTATACCTGTAGACTACCTGCATATATTATAGCCATATTATTATTTGGTATATATTATCTAGTCCATTTGTGTGCTATATACAGTTGGCACAGAGGTAGAAGTGTATATAGCGGTGTAATAATTACAATGGACCATGTATAACCATATCATCTGATTTCCTATTTTTTTTATTTTACAGTTATCAGAAGAATCGGGAACATTAGATACTTGTAGCTTTTCTATGGGAGATTTCATTAAAGGTCAGTCACTCACCTATTGGGAGAATAGGGATCACATGACCTATAATAATGGATAGGTACTCAGTGGCGAATTAAATGTACCCTGGGCCCCGGGCTGTCCACCCAACCTGGCCCCCCCTCCCGTCGATCCGCCCACATTATACTCCGCTACTGCCCCCCCACACACACAGGCCCCAATAAACACTGCCTGCCTCCCCTCCCTGCTGGCCCCAATAAACATAATGTTTGGTCCCTTGCTGCTCCCAGTAAGCATTGTCCACCCCACCTCCACTGCCCCCAATAAACATATTGCCACCTGGTTTCAGGAGAGGAGGGAGCTGATCTTATAGGGGAGGTCGCAGGGTCACAGCAGCACAGAAGATGTCAGGAGTGGAGGGTGCTGATCTTATAGGGGAGGTCACAGCAGCACAGAGGATATCAGGAGAGGAGGGTGCTGATCTTATAGGGGAGGTCACAGCAGCACAGAGGATGTCAGGAGAGGAGGGTGCTAATCCTATAGGAGAGGTCCCAGCAGCACAGGAGGATGTCAGGAGAGGAGGGTGCTGATCTATAGGAGAGGTCCGAGCAGCACAGAGGATGTCAGGAGAGGAGGGTGCTGATCTATAGAAGAGGTCCGAGCAGCACAGAGGATGCCAGGAGAGGAGGGTGCTGATCTAATAGGGAAGGTCACAGCAGCTCAGAGGATGTCAGGAGAGGAGGGGGCTGATCTTATAGGGGAGGTCGCAGCGTCCCAGCAGCACAGAGGATGTCAGGAGAGGAGGGTGCTGATCTTATAGGGGAGGTCACAGCAGCACAGAGGATGTCAGGAAAGGAGGGTGCTAATCCTTTAGGAGATGGTCCCCCTCTTCCCCCCTTATAGATGGTCATCCTCTTCCCCCCTTATAGATGGTCACCCTCTTCCTTCCTTATAGATGGTACCCCTCTCCCCCCCCACCCTTATAGATGGTATCCCTCTACCCCCCTTCTAGATGGTCCCCCTCTTCCTCCCTTATAGATGGTCCCCCTCTTCCCCCCTTATAGCTGGTCCCCCTCTTCCCCCCCTTATACCCTTATAGATGGTCCCCCTCTTCCCCCCTTATAGATGGTCCCCCTCTTCCCCCCTTATAGATGGTCCCCCTCCCCCCCCTTCTAGATGGTCCCCCTCTTCCCCCCCCTTATACCCTTCTAGATGGTCCCCCTCTTCCCCCCCCCCCCTTATAGATGGTCCCCCTCTTTTTCCCCCTTATAGATGGTCCCCCTCTTCCCCCCCTTATAGCCTGTCCCCCTTATAGATGGTCCCCCTCTTCCCCCCCTTATAGATGGTACCCCTCTTCCCCCCCTTATAGCTGGTCCCCCTCTCCCCCCCCTTATAGATGGTCCCCCTCTTCCCCCCTTATACCCTTCTAGATGGTCCCCCTCTTCCCCCCCCCCCCTTATAGATGGTCCCCCTCTTCCCCCCTTATAGCTGGTCCCCCTTATACCCTTATAGATGGTCCCCCTCTTCCCCCCCTTATAGCTGGTCCCCCTCTCCCCCCCCTTCTAGATGGTCCCCCTCTTCCCCCCCCTATACCCTTCTAGATGGTCCCCCTCTCCCCCCCCCCTAATAGATGGTCCCCCTCCCCCCCTCTTATAGATGGTCCCCCTCTCCCCCCCCCCTAATAGATGGTCCCCCTCCCCCCCCTCTTATAGATGGTCCCCCTCTTTTCCCCCCTTATAGATGGTTCCCCTCCCCCCCCCCTCTTATAGATGGTCCCCCTCTTTCCCTCCCCCCTTTCCCCCGTGCAGGCAGATTTAAAAAAACAAAACAAAAAAAACAAAAACAAAGAAAACTCACCTTACAACCCGTTCCCCCGTTGATCCTCTCCTGTCCTGCAGGCTCCGTCTGTCCCTCGGCTGTTGTGCAGCTGCCGGAGGTGTCCCGTCCTATCCCCCGGCAGCGCGCGCATCACAGAGCTCCCCGTGCGCCGGAAGTCACAGCCACAGGTGCACAGGGAGCTTTCTGATGCGCGCGCTGCCGGGGGATAGGACGGGACACCCCTGGCAGCTGCGCAACAGCCAGGGACAGTAAGAGCAGGACTCTTGTGACCGCAAGCAAAACAATGCTTGCGGTCACAAGAGCGTGCAGTGGCGAGGGGGGCCGAGCCGCAGCGGCATTATAATGTGGGCGGCGTGGCCGCCCAAACCGCCCACATTATAATCCGCCATTGTAGGTACTTAGTTACTTTCCATAACTCTTACAGACTTCAGTGGGGAGATAGGCACCTAAACATAACTACCTCTCTATTGATTCCAATGTGAAAGCTGACCACCACCGACTGATACTTGTTAGCTTACAGGTTTCACATGACCCCCACAGATCTCAAAGGCAGACATGTCATAAATGCTTGTGTTGTCTGGGATTTTGTTATCTTAATGTACTCAGGCAGTTGGGAAACATAAAAAGCTATACTTACCTTCCCTGGTTTCCCCTGCTCTCCATTTGGATATACCCCCTTAGGGTGGGTTCACACGTACTGTATCCGCAGCAGATTTCACGCTGTGAGTTTGCAGCTAAATCCACTGCGCATACTTTCCCAGTCTTTTCAGTGCGATGACATACTCCAAGCGGGATTGTCTCCCCACTGCAAGTATGGAAAAGTCAGCATTAACCCCTCGGGGCCCGAGTACATACATTACCGGATCCCCACTCCGGCATGCTTCCATGTCTCCCATTGCTCAGCCAATCAAGTGTACTTACCCCAGGCCGCAATGATGACAATCTCACTGCAAGTATGTCATCTCATTGAAGTGACTGGGAAGGTATCTGCAGCGGATTTTGCTGAAAACTTGTTACGTGAAATCTACTGCGGGTACGGTATGTGTGAACTCACCCTTAAAGGGGTAGTGCACCAAAAAAAAATTTCTTTCAAATCAACTGCTGCCATGAAGTGCCAGAGATTTGTAATTTACTTCTATTAAAAAATCTCAAGCCTTCCAGTACTTATCAGCTGCTGTATGCCCAGCAGGAAGTGGTATTATTTCTAGTCTGGAGAGCAGGAGAGGTTTTCTATGGGGATTTGCTCCTTCTCTGGACAGTTCCTGACATGGACAGAGGAGGCAACAGAGAGCACTGTGTCAGACAGGAAAGAAAACACCACTTCCTGCTGGACACACAGCAGCTGATAAATACTGGAAGGCTTGAGATTTTTTAATAGAAGTAAATTACAAATCTCTGGCACTTCATGGCAGCAGTTGATTTGAAAGAAAAAACATTTCGGTGCACTACCCCTTTAAGGTCCATGTAAAATCTATATTCCTTACTGTATGAAGGAAATACATTTTGTCCCCTTAAAAATGCACAATATTGTGCATCTAGACCTACTGTAGGCTCCTGGCCTAGGTGCATTACTATATCCTAAGCAAAGACCTTCATAGTCAGATTTGATTCCGTACCACACTAAGGGTCCTATTCTACGTGCCGAGCAGGGCCCGATCAACGATGTAAACGAGCGCCGATCTGCGCTATTCCACGGCCCGACAATTGTTTAGCGAGGGCTGCAAGGACATTGGTAACGATGTCCTTGCAGCCCTTGTTTCATAAATTACCTGTCCAGGCGCAAGTCTTCTTTTCCCGGTCCCGCGCTGCAGCAGCTTCGGAGCAGCCTGTCTGAACTGACAGACCGCTCAGCCAATAACTGGAAGCGGCGGTCCCGGCCAGTGCTTGGCTGAGCGGTCTGTCAGCTCAGACAGACCGCTCCGAAGCTGCTGCGGCGCGGGATCGGGAGAAGGAGAAGACCTGCGCCTGGACAGGTAATGTAAGATTTGAAATTGTCGGTCGCCCGCCGCGCATCGCTATTCAACGTATCGATGCGCGGGTGGCGACTGATGATTTTAGGTTTGAGCCTAAATGACTGATGAGCCAATGACACGATCGGCTGATCATTCTCTCTATTCCACGGAGCGATTATCGCTCCGTGGAATAGGCCCCTAAGCTTGTACTCTATGTGGTGTCCAAAAGAAAAAGTCTACTAATAAATGTCTTCTTCAGCTTTAGGGAATGAGCCACAGAAAGATGAAAAGACAGAACCTTCATGTCCAGTAGATGAAAAAGAACATGAAAATGACAATATGGTGAGTTCTCCACACCACTAGCAGTTTTCTGCAGATGTCTCCAAGAGGATAGGTGGTAGACCCATCATTTATCTTACTGTACAAGACATGTATAATGGACACCGACATCGTATCATATCTCTATAGAGGATTATGTCATAAAATTCTAATACTGCTCGTACCCTTCTGGGGAAACCATATTCATAATCTGACATTCATCAGTATGTAGAAGGCCATCACATTGCATATATACACCAATATTTTAGGATAATATATTCAACATTATATTGATTTCAGTTCTTGCTGATAAAAACAAAATTTCATTTGGTCATTCAAGTTTTTCCATGTAATTCGGAGCCTAAAATTCTTTGAGTTGAAAGCGAGGAAGCAGAGGCACGCAAGCCCTCCCATAGGCACTGTGTGGCAGATTGAGTTCCGCAAAGGAGAATTTCGTCACTTTTGCTCCATGTGAACTGGACTTTACAATATAAATACTCTCACTGTTACTCAGTTGGTGCTTACTTTACCCTTGTTTTATTTTTCAGGACCTTCCTTTAGCAGTCATTCACAAGGACGACAATATTTCACCAGCAGGTGGGTAACATTGTTTTATTATGTGTTTATAAAAGAAAACTGCCAAGATCTACTGCGCAACATAAAGCACAGGAGACTATACAAAGCATCAAGAGCAATGTTCTCCATCTCTTGGCTCTACTGATGCTACAAGGATGGGGTTATGGTTTGGCAACAAGTGGAGAGTCACAGGTTGGGGAACACTGATCGGCACTCATTTGCTTTTGTGCACGTCCCCATATCGGGCTGTTTGAGTCCTTTTACATACCGAGCCGTGTATAGACGCGATTAGCGGCATTGGCGTTCACACAGCTGGACTGTATAGTTTGTGCGGTCATTAACTTTCATTGTTATCAGTCGGACATCTCCTGTTTACACAGGGAGATGTGCAGCCAATAACTATTTATTTTACTGTCAGTTAAAAGATCCAATCAGCTGTCGTATTTATACATATATGACAGCAAAATACATATTTTTCTAAGCCTGGATAACCCCTTTAATCCACAGCATCCCCAGCAATATGGTAATATAACAGCAAGTTAGAGTCATAAATAGCTGCTATAAGCTCCAAATCACATTATACATAGAGTAAAGGAGCACTGTACACTACACGCAATGTACTCCAGATGCTACAGATCTATAAAAACAGATATATGAGTAATTTAAATAGCCTTGGGTAAATATACCAGAATAACACACTGTATACACTGCAGCCGCTGAAAATAATTGACAATTCTATTTTCTATGGCCGCAGTTTGGTGAATAGCGGCCGCAGAAAATAATCTGCGCACACAGTGTAATGTTCGGCTGTCGGACGCACTTTACACTGTGGTCAATGATATATTGGATTGCGGGTGTGTAGGAAGATAATGTTCCTACTGCGGATACTGTTGCCTGGTCTGTACAGCATGTGAACATAACCTAAATGTGATAACTTCTATAATTATGATTAGTCTCATTTGTTGTATGAGGCCTAGTATGGTTTGTATTTTTATTTGCTCTGTAAGGCTTGATGTATTTTACATGGCTCTTACGTCCAACGTCTGGTCTTTGTTTCAGAACTTGTGATGAATAACATTGCGACGGCCATTAAGAATTCCGGCGACTACAACAGGATAATAAATAAGCTAGATAATAATGGCATCCTATCGAAAGATGAACAGGAGGAACTGAACTGTGCTCAGAGTTTAAAAGAGTTAGGGAACAAGGCTGGAAAAGTTATACTTACCAAGTACAAAGAGAAACCGGAAACTTTGGTAACCTTTATCAAGGATCTCTTTTGAAAATTATGTAAATAAAATTCAGTCATAAGTGGTGCTAAAGAACAATGTCATGGATCTAATTTAAAGGAATTTACTATACAATCAGTACAATATTGTGTTTATGAAGCTGAAGACACCTCACACTGCAGTCAAGTGGTGCACAGAGAATGGATCTGGATCTTACAGAAAACAACTCTTGGACAAGAAGACAACATGTTTGTAGTTGCCCCAGAAGCAAAGCCATGAGGTGAAATGAGTTTATTGCTCAGGGCGGCAGCTTTGTAGAGTCTCTGAAGGCCGGCGGCTTTATGGAGTGGCCATTGGAGGTATTGTTATATGCGTCAGACATCACTACACAACAAGTGATCATCACCCCTTTATATGGAGCACAAGGTGTCATGGTAGTATGACCATGAATAAGATCACCAGAAGTAGTCACAATGCATTGACTCTTATGTATGCCAAGTGCTTTTATTCGTGGTGAAGCAATAAAGTTTGAAGAATTGTTTACACATTCATGGAATTGGAAATTTTGAAATTTTTCTGTCTTGTCCTCACCAAGGATTGAAGGTAGTCATGGAACAGGGTGATTTATGGTGGAGCCAGATTGTGCGTGCACTTATTATTATAAGCTGCAGGTTTTCTGCACACATGCCTTACCTATGATTTTTAATAGGCTTGGATCTGGGGGGCTGGGGTTATGGGGCGGTGTGTGCATGGGGGGGGGGGGCTATTTGAGGTTTTGCCTCAGGCCGCAGAACACAGAACAACGGCCGTTGTTTTGAAATAACAGCAGTTATTTGCAATTAAATGGCGGCCATCCTCTCAATTTTAACAGTGTGTGAACATAGCCTTTCTGTGTTTTCAATCATTCCTGGTTTTGGTTGAAAAATATTGACCAAAATACTAAGCAAAAATACTGTGTGGGAACATAGCCTAAGGGTGCCTTCACAGATACCGCATCGCAGTGGATTAAACGATTTCTGCAGTGTAATCCAATGCGATGCTCTGTCCTGTCTTTTTCCATGGCTTTACATTCTCACAGCGGATTCCGCTTTAATGCGGTACATGTGAAGGCACCAGTAGGCTATGTTCACACATAGTATTTCAGTCCATGAGCGGATTGAAATAAACAGAAGCTGTGCAAATCTTTCCATTATAGTCGTGCTCTGTCAGTTCCACTCTTGGTTTTGGTAGAAAAATCACTGACCAAAAGACTGAGCAACATACTGTGTGTGAACATGGCCTTAAACTTCCCAGTAACTTTGTAGCCCACTGAAGTTCAAGTCTATGAGAGCATGTACCACTGAGCATGTATATGCATATGGAGTACACTGGGGGCAGACTCACCGCAAAGCAGGGCAGCACAGCCTGGGGGAGGGAAGTCTGATTTTAGCTCTATGAGGTACACAGGGAGCTGCTGTCAGTATATACATTGAGCACACTTACTAAGGCTATGTTCACACTACGTATATGTCCGTATATGAAAAATAGACATGCGGCCGAATTGCGAACATACGCCCGTAGTACAGTTATGCTTCCCTAGCTTGTTTCGACGCGATCTGAAGCAGGTCATTTACTTGGAAATCTTCGCCCAGTCCAATAAAACACACAGAACTTTTTTTAATATAAAAATCAAGTTCGATTTGGCTGAAAAAAGTATTTTGTACGGGGCCGCATTGAAATCCACGGCTGTGAGTTGGAACAGTTCTGGCCGCAAACAATGGTCTTGTTCATTGTGCATTGTGCGGCCGTGTATCGTATACTTTCAAGCGTACGGATCAACCTCAAAACTACGGGCGTATATTCGCGGATAGCACTACGGCCGGAAATATACATAGTGTGAACATAGCCTAATACTGTACACTGAATTATTTTACTATAAAGTGGCCAACCCCTTTAAACCTTATGTGTGTGAATGTAATGATGACCTATGTAAGTGATTACAATATTAGGCTATGTTCACACAACGTAAGTTCCGTAGTAATAACGGCCGTTGTTGAAAATAGGCAACAACAGCCGTAATTACTACGGACCTTACTTTGTGCTGCAGCTGAGGGGATCCCTGCACAAGTGTATACACATTGTATACACTCCGGCCGTGATCTCTAGCGGCGCCGCAAAAAACTGACATGTCAGTTTTCTGCTGCTGCTATTCATTGAACAGCGGCCACAGAGAACCTGTCAGTGCACACAATGGAGCGTGCGGCACTGCAGTACCTGCTGGGATGATCTTCTCTGGCACCAGCCGTTCCGTGACCGGCCGTGTCACAGAACAGCCGGTGTCTCACGCTGTGGCCTTGGAGTGAAGGGATAGCTTCAGTGCAGAAAACTGTACAATCAAAAAGAGGCTCTAATACCCTGTGTGGGCCACTTCTAGCCTGGATATAACACCAGATATGGTTTGACCTGGAGTCATACAGGTTCCATAAAGCATCTTTGGCACATCCTGCAAACCCAAAGCATGCCCCAGTCGGCTAACCACAGAGGACAGATTTCTGGGAAACCCTTGCTGTATGTTAGTGACTATTATTCTGCTGAAAATGCCAGCTAGAAGCTCTGCCATGAGAAGCAACACATGTGGCTGCAGGATGTCCTGTATTATATCGCCAAGCTGTTAGTGACCCTCCTATCACTACTAGGGGTGACTGACTGGTGGCTCCCCGGACCATCACACCAGCAATCATGACAGTGTGTCTCTCCACAGCGAAGGCAGGATTGAAGCGCTCACCGTGAGGCTCCATACTCAGTCTGAACTGTCATTTGATCCCAAACAGAACCTGTTTTGCTAAAGACAATACGGTTCCATTTTGGAGCAGTCCAGTTTTTTTGTTCATTGCACCGCTGCAAACAAAAGCAGCTGTAGTTTGCCGTCCATGTCAGGAAAAATAATAGACGCTGTGACACCTAACTTCCTTCACCTTTGCTGTGTATATATCCACACAGAATTACCACCTATATGCACATACAGTAACATTTTGTTGTCCATAGGAACACTTTAAGGCCATGTTCACACTTCGTATAACACCGGCCGTTCTGTGACCCGGGCGGGTAACAGAATGGCTGGTGTTACTGAAGATGATCTTCTTTTCTGATGAATTTGGACGCTCCATTGTGCGAACTGACAGGTTCTCTGCGACAGCTATTCAATGAATAGCGGCCGCAGAAAACTGACATATCAGCTTTCCATGCGACCGGATGGAATCACGTCCGGAGCGTATACTATGTGTATATGCTCCAGACAGGGATTCCATCAATTCACAATACAACGTATGTTTTGTGCAAATCACGGCGGTTGTTGCAATTTGAAACAGTGTCCGTGATTTACCCAAACCATACATAGTGTGAACATGGCCTAAAACTACACACCATCAAGATTCCAAAGTTTTTAACTTCTGATTCCAATAGCATTCACGCTGCTTCCTCATTTCAATTTCAGTGCCCTTTGCCTCTATTGTCTCCAGTATTTGTATTCCTAAATCATACATTTTATGGCTGACTTCTCTGAAGTGTTGGCTACTGTAGTTTCACTGTATTTAATACTTTACTTATTGCGTTCATTCCCCTGTTCCGACTAGCTTCCTGATATTTGATTTATGTTTGTTTGACCTTATCTTTATTGGTCTGCTAGTTTGTGTTACGTTGCACTTTTCACACAGACTTTTTTTTTTTTTAAATAAATATATTACATTGCTGCCCTTGGGTGGCAAGCTATGCGTATTTCTTTTATTGTGCTCTAACAGTTCGCCGACCTATTCCACAGCGCTGTCGATACTTTAATAGGTCCATGTCAGCATTACGCAAACATGAAGAGAACATACAAGCTTTTTATGGTTCTACTATGGTACAAATCATTAGTCAGACCACACAGAATATTTAACAAGGATAAGACTGGACTGAGGTAGGTTCAAAGGCGGAAACCAGAGTAATAAATGGAATAGTTAGACTACAGTACAACAAAACTGTGGGTAACCTTATAACTATGTATAAATACATCAGAGGGCAGTACAGAGAACTCTGATCTATTTATACTTAGGACTGTAACAATTACAAGGGAAATCCTCTAAGTCTAGATAAAAAAAATTCTACACTCGCACTGAAAGGGATTCTTTACTGTAAGAGCAGTGCAACTATGGAAGGGGGGGGGGGCTACTTTTGGATCAACACTGCAGGGTCAAATGGATGGACATACAGCCTTTTTTCATCCATACAAACTATGGAGGGGGGAGTTCTTTTTCTCTACAATTTGATGCATGCGTATATTTGTTACCAATTTTTGTGCAACCTTTTTTTTAACCTCTTAAGGACAGAGCCAATTTCCTCCTTGTGCCTTTGTCTTCCATTTTTCTTTACCTAGAGACCCATATGAGCCCTTTTTTTGCGCCACTAGTTGTCCTTTGCAATGGCAGACTTAATTTTTTACATAAAATATGCTGTAAAACCATAAAAAAATTAAATGTGTGGTGAAATTGAAAATAAAACACAAAGGTTTTGTGTTTACGCCGTTCGCCCTAGGTTAAAACTGATATACACTATTATACAAGTTCCTCAAGTCAGTACGATTACAACGATATGTAACATGTATAACTTTTATTTTATTTGATGGCTTTTAAAAAATTAAAACCTTTTTAAAAAAATAAATGTGCCTTAAAATCGCTCTATTTCCAGGTTTTTAGCGCTTTTATCCTTTGGTCTATGGGGCTGTGTGAAGTGTCATTTTTTGCTCCATGATGTGTTCTTTCTATCGGTACCGTGATTGTGTATATGCGACTTTTTGATCACTTTTTTCTGGATTTTTTTCTGGATTTGATGTGACCAAAAATGTGCAATTTGTGGCGCTTACGCCATTTACCGTAAGAGATCAGGAATATAAAAAATGAATAGTTCGGGCGATTACGCATGCAGCGATACCAAATATATTTATTTATTGATTTTTATTTATAAAATGGGGAAAGGGGGGGGGGGCGATTTAGACTTTTGTTAGGGGAGGGGATTTTTTATTAATAAAAAAAGTTTAGTTTTTTTTTACACACATACTAGAAGTCCCTTTGGGGTTAGGGTTATTCCCCTGGAGGACTTCTAGTATTACTACTCTGATCTCTCATCAAGATCTATGCAGCATAGATATACTGCATAGATCAATGAGATATATACAATCTCCCCACTAAACCACCAGGTATGAGGGAAAATAGCCTTATAAATGTAGCTGTCAACTTTGACAGCTACATTTAAATAGCTAATTAGCGGGCATGACTATCGGACCGTGCCCGCTAATTGTCTCGGGCTGCACATAGCCCCCAGGATCGTTGCGGTTCAGAGCAAAGTCGCCACGCAGCCCCCCTTTAAACACCAGGGCGTACATGCTCTGCCCTGTGTCCTTAAGGGGTTAATCAAAAATTGTAATTGTAATTCAACAACAAGTTCTTTTTCTGTTTGTGAATTAGGATCTTAGTTTATAGACAAAAAGACCTGATGTGTTTATGAGGCCTAAGGGCCGTACACAGCCCGATATTTAGGAAGAAGTGAGAACCAATCTGACAGGCCAGTGCTCCCTCATTCACTGTCTGTGCTATTACACACAGACATCCAGCGGGGAGGAGCGGGGGAAGGGGCACAGGCAGCTGTGGAAGTGGACGCCAGGATGGGCTTTAGATCAACAAGGAGGCCCATAGAAGATTGTGTTGGTCTGCGGCCGCCAGTCCTATTACACTGTGCGATGGCCAGGAAAAGTCCTAGATCTATGGAAATCACAGGATTGATAGAGATATTGATGATATACAAATTATGGAAACATAGAAAAATATTAAAAACACATTGACTTATTCAGTATGGAGCATGAGACACGCGCATAAATACATACGCTATCAATGAGGTTATTAACCTGTGACGACACGGGACGAGCATGCTCATCCTGATGATATCAGCAGGGTAAGGAGTTGGCTGCGGACTCCCTTTAAAATTTCCAACCAATGATGTCCCAGATGTGCTTGATACCACCCCACACCATAATCCTGCGAGAAGGAATGACATGGTAAAAAAGTTCTTAATTTTATTTTTTTACAGTTTTAATGCTAATTTTTTTGCCCAAGCTGTAAACATAGTAACAACAGTATATAATAAAATCTATATATGGGCTAGAAGACTCTGACTTCATCAGTGAAACCACTGCTGTGTCAGCGTGACGTCTGGAGGCTACAACACAAACATTTCTTTTTGTTGATGAAACTGCTGCAGATGTGCAGTAAAAAGCAGAAGTAATTGTACAAGAGGAACAATCTGCCCTTCAGAAGTATGATTCAGGATTGCCTCACACATTGCGTCTGTTGGTAATTACCACCATATCACCATAGTCAGATCTTCTTCTCAGAAAAACCAATCAACTAAATATACTACTGTGGTACCTCGGTTTAAGAGTAACTTGGATTAAGAGCGTTTTGCAAGAAAAGCTCACAGTTTTTCAAAATTGTAACTTGGATTAAGAGCATTGCTTTGGTTTAAGAGCAACCTGTACTGGGTGAAACGGGGAGTGGGGGAAGGGTATGGTCTGCATAGTGGGGTCTACAGCCCTGTACTCTGACCCAGGAAGTCTCCCTCACCTTCCAAGTCATGGCAGATCCACTCCAGGCTGGGGCTTGCATCAGGGGACAGGACTGTGGAGGTAATTTCTTCATAGCTGTAACCCCTCTCTCCCCAGACAGAGAGTGCTGCATTTATGTGCCCACATCTGCCCTACTCATTCCTTCATGCTCCCTGCAGTCTCTGTCAACCCTTGTGTTTCCCATCTTCTCCATTCCTGCTATAATGTGCCTGCACTCACACTCAGCTATACACACTGCTGCTATAATCTGCCTGCACTCACACTCAGCCATTCACACTGCTATATAGAGAAGTTTCTGTAATTGTCCTCCTGCACAGCACTGTAATTCTCACTTCCTGATTGGTCCATGCTGAACACACACCCCTTCCCCATTGCTGTCATGTGACCACAAAGACCTCTGAAAGCAGCCCTGCACCTCCATTCTGTATCTACAAACTGCTGCTGGGTTTTCAGTGATTTGGATTACAAGCACGGTCCCAGAACGAATTATGCTCGTAATCCAAGGCACCACTGTATATTGATAACATTGATACCAAATCTTTATGGATTTTTATGAAAACATCTTAAATGGGCACTGTTGGGACAGAACTGTTGGGATCCAACATCACTCAGGAATCAGATCTGTCTAGTGACGAGTAGAGATGTGGATGCCCGCTGAATGGTTGGTATTCCCATTTTAGGCTGGGTTCACATTGTTTTTGCAATCTGTTTTTTGTTTTCAATACGATTTAGGCGGAAAAAAAAAGGATAAAAACTGATGAATCTATGTACATCTGTTTTTCCACTGACTTACATAATAAAAAAAAGGATCAAAATGCATCAGTTTTTTTAGCATACACAAAAACGTAGTCAACCACGATTTTGTGTATGCTATAAAAAATACGTGTTTTGATCCAGTTTCTATCCTTTTTTTTTTTTTTTTTTATAATGGAAGTCAATGGGAAAACGGATGCACATAAATACATCAATTTTTTTTATCCGTTTTTTTTTTTTTTTTTTTGCATAAAACAGATTGCAAAAACGCAGAGTGAACCCAGCCTTACCAACAAGTAGACATCAAAATAAGAAAAAATCAACAGCATCCAGTGGCTGTTTTTCCTGGGTATGCAATAAAGCTCATCTGAAGAATAATCTCTCTGCTGAAAGCTGTTGATTTTTTTCCTGTTGATGTCATCAGACATGTCAAAAGTTATTGATCACAGCGGGTCTCACTACTGACACCTGCTCGGATCAGAAGATATAGCTGGGGAGAGATCGTGGCTGCACGTTCAACTCCCTGGTCTGCAGCTCATTTCGTCAATAATTTCTCATAGACTTACAGGGAGTGCATCGCGCTGCCGCGATCTCTTCACGACTGTATTTTCTGATCAGTGTTAGCAGTGAGACCCGCTGACACTGCAGTTTCCTGCCCGGCCTGTCATTGAACTCTGATCTCAAGCGCCGACACCAGAGCGGGGCTGGCCCAGCCTTTCATAATGTCCTGATCTCAGGCATTGACGCCGTCATCAGAGTGGGGATGGAAATATCTGTAAATTGCTGACGCCGGCCCTGCCTCCAGTGCACAACGGACCTCTTGTGCGTTTTTGTGCAAAGATAAATGTTCCATGCCTCTGTCTCACATTGTGTGTGTTTGCTGAGCACAGGCTGATGATGCAGACAGGGGGCAGGGCGTGATGTCACAGGAGGCGCGGCTGGATACCCCAATCCCATGAGTGATTCACCATCTCTGACCGGCTAGAAGCAGCTGCTGCAACTTCACTGATTGTGCAAAACTCTGTAGTGAAATTTAGGGCTGTGTTCACACATTTTGGAGTTTCATTGCAGTACTGCAGCGTATTCAAAAAAATGATGCAGTAACACAATTAAATGATGATAAACGGCACAGAGTTTTACAGCCGGCACTGCCAATCCCACCTGGACAAAAAACGAGGCATAAACAGTATATCCCATGTAAGATAATATTGGATAAAGTCCTTATTGTGGGGCTCAACCTCAAAGATAAAAGATGCTTGATCATAATATGTGCGTGGAGATCAAAAGAAAAATTTAACAAAAAAGTTCTTTACTTTATTCCAGTATCATGTGTAAAAAGCAAATAAAAGAAGCAAAAATAGCAACAGAAAGGATAGCCACAGAAAGTAAAACAAATCCCAAAATGTTCTTCACTTATATAAACAACAAAAGACTTAAAACTGAAAATGTTGGTCCCCTCAAAAATAATCTGGGTGTAATGGTAGAGGGGGAAGAGGAAAAGGCCAATCTACTAAATACATTCTTCTCTACTATATTCACAGAGGAGAATCCCATAACAGACAACATGACTAGGGATAATATAAATCCTTCCATAAATTTCACCTGCCTAACACAACAAGAAGTGGGGAGATGCCTTAAAAACATTAAAATCCATAAGTCACCGGGCCCAGAAGGTATCCATCCTAGAGTTTTGCAAGAATTAAATACTGTGTTAGACAGACCGTTATTCCTAATATTTAAAGATTCTATTACGACAGGGATTGTTCCACAGGACTGGCGCATAGCTAATGTGGTACCAATATTCAAGAAGGAGTCAAAGAGCGATCCTGGAAACTACAGGCCCGTAAGTCTAACATCTATAGTAGGTAAAGTATTTGAGGGGTTTGTAAGAGATGCTATACTGGAGTATCTTAATGAAAACAATCTTGTGACGCAGCATCACCATGGATTTATGAGGGATCGATCCTGTCAGACTAATCTGATCGGCTTCTATGAAGAGGTAAGTTATAGACTGGAGGGAGGCTGTGGATGTTGTGTATCTGGACTTTTCAAAGGCATTTGATATTGTGCCGCATAAAAGGTTGGTCTACAAAATGAGGATGCTGGGACTCGGGGAAAACGTATGCAAATGGGTAAGTAACTGGTTGTGTGATAGAAAAGAGAGGGTGGTCATTGATGGAACATATTCAGATTGGGTTTTAGTTACTAGTGGGGTACCACAGGGGTCAGTGTTGGGTCCACTTCTTTTTAATATTTTTATTAATGATCTTGTTGAGGGGCTACAGAGCAGAATCTCCATTTTTGCAGATGATACTAAACTGGGTAAAGTAATCACCACAGAGGAGGATAATATCATATTACTGAGGGATTTGGAGAAGCTAGAGGCTTGGGCGGTGAAATGGCAAATGAAGTTTAATGTGGATAAATGTAAGGTTATGCACTTGGGCCATAGAAATAATAAATACAGTTATGTGCTAAATAATAATACACTGGGTAAAACTACTTCCGAAAAGGACCTGGGGGTATTGGTGGACAGTAAACTCAACTTTAGTGATCAGTGCCAGGCAGTAGCTGCCAAGGCTAATAAAATAATGGGATGCATCAAAAGAGGCATAGATGCTAATATTGAGAACATAGTTTTGCCTCTTTATAAATTACTAGTCAGACCACATATGGAATACTGTGTACAGTTTTGGGCACCGGTATATAAGAAGGACACAGCTGAACTAGAGCGGGTGCAGAGGAGGGCAACAAAGGTCATTAAGGGAATGGGTGGGTTACAGTACCAGGACAGGTTATCACGCTTGGGCTTATTTACGCTAGAAAAAAAGACGTCTTAGGGGCGATCTGATCACAATGTACAAATATATGAATGGACAGTACAGAGATCTTTGTAGTGGTCTTTTTACTCCTAGGTCTGTATCCATGACAAGGGGGCATCCTCTACGTCTAGAGGAAAGAAGATTTTATCATCAGCATCGACGCCGGTTCTTTACTGTACAAACGGTAAGACTGTGGAACTCTCTGCCACATGATGTTGTCATGGCCGATTCATTAAATTAGTTCAAGGGAGGCCTGGATGCTTTTCTTGAACAATATAATATTACAAGTTATGGGCATTAGATTTCCGGTGATACGTTGATCCAGGGATTGTTCTGGTTGCCATTGGATTCGGGGGGGGGAGGGGGAGTTTTCTCCCTGTGGTGGGGTGGTTGTCGTCTCCCTAGTGGGGGTTTTTGCCTTCCCTGGGTCAACACAGTAGGGTTTCCCTAGGTTGAACCTGATGGAATCTTGTTTTCTTTCAACCTTATTTACTATGTTACTATGTTAGGTAGAGAATACAGTGTGCTGTGTGGTGTTACAAGTGGAGAATACAGTGTACTGTGTGGTGTTACAGGTAGTAACAGTGTGCTGTGTGCTGTTACAGGTAGAGAATACAGCGTGCTGTGTGGTGTTACAGGTAGAGAATACAGCGTGCTGTGTGCTGTTACAGGTAGAGAATACCGTGTGCTGTGTGGTGTTACAGGTAGAGGATACAGTGTGCTATGTGGTGTTACAGGTAGAGAATACAGGGTGCTGTGTGGTGTTACAGGTAGAGGATACAGTGTGCTATGTGGTGTTACAGGTAGAGAATACAGGGTGCTGTGTGGTTTTACAGGTAGATAATACAGTGCTGTGTGGTGTTACAGGTAGAGAATACAGCGTGCTTTGTGGTGTTACAGGTACAGAACACAGCGCTGTGTGGGTGGGAACACAAATAATTCAGTAACACAATGAAACTGCAATATGTGAACACAGCCTAGATCAGGGGTCCCCAACTGGCGGACCGCAGGGGCCAGCTGACCAGACCCCTGCTGCAGCTGCGCTCTGCACAGTAATTATGAGCGTTCGTAACGAGCGCTCCTAGTTACCGTGCAGCAGCAGCACTTACCAAGAGGGAGCCATAGGCTCCCTCCCTGTCAGTCACCCCTCACCGTAGCAATCACAAGAGGCCGCTGGTGTCGGCACTCGAGTGACGTCACTGCGCCGGCACCAGGACAAGGGGAGAGCGGCCTCTTGTGACTGCTGCAGTGCGACCACAAGAGGGAAGAGAAGAGGAGACGCCGGACCCAGGTGAGTATAAGTGTTTGTTTTTTTAATACTATATGGGATTGGGAGAGCACACAGGGGGCTATATACTTCTGGGGGAGAGCACAGGGGGGCTATGTACTACTGAAGAAGAGCACAGGGGGGCTATATACTACTGGGGGAGAGCGCACAGGTGGGCTATATACTTCAGGGGGAGAGCGCACAGGGGTCTATATACTACAGGGGGAGAGCGCACAGAGGGGCTATATACTACAGGGCGAGAGCGCACAGAGGGGCTATATACTACAGGGCGAGAGCGCACAGGGGGGCTATATACTACAGGGGGAGAGCGCACAGGGGGCTATATACTACAGGGGAAGAGCGCACAGTGGGGCTATATACTAGAGGGGGAGAGCTCACCGGGGGGCTATATACTAGAGGGGGAGAGCTCACCGGGGGGCTATATACTACAGGTAGGAGCGCACACGGGGGCTATATACTACTGAGAGAGAGCGCACAGGGGGTCTATATACTTTAGGGGGGAGCGCACAGGGGGGGCTATATACTACTGGGGGAGAGTGCACAGGGGGGCTATATACTACAGGGGGAGCGCACAGGGGGGCTATATACTACTGGAAGAAAGTGCACAGGGGGCTATATACTATAGGGAGAGTGCACAGGGGGGCTATACACTACTGGGGGAGTTTATCCGAGAGAATTCCGTAGTGTCAACCCACCCTAAGAATGAACAAGTTTTTTCTTCGAGTGGACGGTGGAATCTGCCTGACCATAGAACGGAGTCTATGGCACAGGCGGATTGTGAAGCGGGAGCGTGCAGGGATGAGTGGTGGAATACGCCACAAGTCCTCCGTATGTTTTCCTCAGTGTGCACATACCCTTAGAGCCCATTCACATTGAGTAAAACGGGGAAATTCCATGCAGAATCCCACCTGCCTCAGAGTCTCAATGTAATGTGTTGCGTGTCTCCGCTCAAATAATTGACATGTCAATTCATTGAGCAGAGGCCCTCAGTGTGTATATACCCCTCCTTTTATACACTAAGGGTCCTATTCCACAGGCCGAGGAGGGCCCGATCAACGATGTAAATGAGCGCTGATCTGCTAGATCGGCGCTCGTTTACTGGGCCTATTCCACGGCCCGGATGATCGTTAAGCGAGGGCTGCAGGGACATCGTTACCAATGTCCTTGCAGCCCTTGTTTCATACATTACCTGTCTGGGCTGCAGGTCTCCTTCTTTCTTCCGGTCCCGCGCCGCAGCAGCTTTGGAGCGGCCTGTCTGAACTGACAGACCGCTCAGCCAATCACTGGCCGCAGCAGTTCCGGCCAGTGATTGGCTAAACGATCTGTCAGTTCAGACATCCCCGCTCCGAAGCTGCTGCGGCGCGGGACTGGGAGGAAGAAGGAGACCTGCAGCCCAGACAGGTAATGTATGGTGCTGCTGCAATCGTCGGTCGCCGCCACGAACCGCAATTCCACCGTAGCGATGGGCTGGTGGCGAACAATGATTTTAGGTCTGAACCTAAATGAATGATCAGCCGATGACACGATCATCGGCTGATCATTCTCTCTTTTCCACAGAGCGATAATCAGCCGAATTATATCGCTCCGATTCGGCCGATTATCGCTCCGTGGAATAGGCCCCTAAGAGAGACATTTATTAAGTCCGATGTTTTCTGTGCCAGGCTTAAAAATGTCCCTGCAGCGCCGACATTACTGAAATTTATCTAGAGGCGCACTGCCTCTACATAAATCCCACGTGCATCAGTGCATTTCCGCACGCATTTCATTTTTTGGCTGAAAAAAAACAACATAATTTGGTGTAAAATGGTCAGATGCGAATATTTATTCTCAAAACGGCCACTTGCAAATAAATTTATTTGCATCTGACCATTTTACACCAAAAAAAAACAAAACACCTTTTTCCATTAATAAATGTCCCCCTTAGGGTGTGTTCACACTACAGAATAGGCAAGGAGTATCAAGCGGAATCCATACTCCACATGTCAACTCTTTGGGCAGATCACGCTTGAGAAATCCCATTGGATCTGTGGGACAGGCGAAATTTCAAGTAGAATCCGGCGCGTTGGCTTGAAATTCGTCGCCTAAGGCTATTCCGTAGTGTGAATATACGCAAACCTGCTTGTGGATACTTGTAATTACCTGAGTTCCCAATCACAGGGTGGGACATAACTTGATGTGTTTTTAGGAATTTTAGTTTATTGGGATCTTATGAATTTAATAGGTATCAATGTTATATTTTCAATGGGAATGCTTTGAAATGCAGTGATAGGTTGTGTAAATTACAGAATAAATGCCAGCCCCTGCACACACACATTGTATGTATATAGTACAGTTGGATGAGGAGGTATTGTCTTCTCAGATAGTTACTATGGGAGGCTCTCACCTCAGAAATTTGTGTACAGGATCTGACAGGACTTGCTTGGGGCTTTCCTGACTGTGAGTATGCAGCAGATCCTGTCAGACATTACACTGTGTACACCAGCAGCCGTGTACTATAAGGATTACCACATCCCTCACACTGCATTTCCCGCCTCCCGCCCAGCACACGAGCCCTGAGAGGAGACGGGGCCATAGAGAGGACGCTGCCCGGAGGACATGCAGCCTCTGCCGCCCGGGGACCTGTCCCAGCTGCAGCTGGTGGGCAGCGGCGGGTTCGGGGTGGTGTACAGGGCGCACAGCACCAGTCTGGGGATGGACATCGCCCTGAAGGCCGCCCTGAGAGACAGCGAGTAAGTGGTGGGCGGGGCCTGCGCGTCACGTGATCTCCCTCTGTAGACTACTGCTTGCCTCATTGCTGGGCTGTGTGGGGATGACTAGGGCAGAGTATACATGACTATGTGTGTGTATTCTATCTATCTATCTATCTCCTATCTATCTATCTATCTATCTATCTATCTATCTATCTATCTATCTATCCATTATCTATCCACTATCTATCTATCTCCTATCTATCTATCTATCTCCTATCTATCTATCTATCTATCTATCTATCTATCTATCTATCTATCTATCTCCTATCTATCTATCTATCTATCTCCTATCTATCTATCTATCTATCTCCTATCTATCTATCTATCTATCTATCTATCTATCTATCTATCTCTCTATCTATCTATCTATCTATCTATCGGCTGGTGGTGTATACTCCTAGATGTGTGTGTATGTGTATATAAATAAAGGCGGGAGGAGTATATATGTAAAGGAATACACTTAGTTAGATATGGGTGAGAGGGGTTGGTACTTGAATTTCACTTTCGTTTTGTAAGACACAGCTCTACAAGAGATTTATTTATTGATTTATTTATTTATTAAATAAATGAATACATATTTACATTACTTAAAGGGGTTCTCCATTCGGTCACTATTTGGGTGATGGTTTTGCCTGACTCGCCTGTAATTACCTAGGAGGGTCAGTGATGTGTTTCCCCCCTTCCTGTAATCCTCTGCACCCACAGAGTACCACATGTACCACAGCTAGCGTTAGTGGGGGACGTTGAATCTATACGGCCATTCTTACGACTCGGTTTCCTCAGTGACCTTTGGTCACACTGTAGGAATATCTCAGGTTACTGCAGCTTGTTCACAATCTTAGTGTTTCCTATAGGGGAAAAATTAGTTACACAACCTCAAAATAGGACCCATGGTGTGTCCGCAATTGTACGGCCCCGTTCATAGGTGAATAGTGACGCTTACCCCCAACATATAACTATGCCAGCGACACAGGGATGCCACTATGTCATCTATCATACACAGGCTATAGGGCAGGGGTGCACACCCTGCGCCCCTCCAGCTGTTGCAAAACTACAATTCCCATTCCTGTTACTAATGTATATTATTATTTAATAGAATATACATATATTTTTGACACTTTACTTTTAGTCCCTTAAATATGCGATAGGTAATACTTTTTATAGATCTTCAAGTATATCCTCTAGCAGGCAGGAATAAGAGTACTGTGATGCCCGACATGGTGCCCTTCAATGGGCTGCTATGTCTTTTGGTGAGAAACTACCTATCTATATAGGTCCTGTACATGCTGCACTACACATCTGTATAGGTCCTGTACATAGGGCACTACCCATCTATATAGGTCCTGTACATGCTGCACTACACATCTGTATAGGTCCTGTACATGCAGCACTGCCCATCTATATAGGTCCTGTACATGCTGCACTACACATCTGTATAGGTCCTGTACATGGGGCACTACCCATCTATATAGGTCCTGTACATGCCACACTACCCATCTATATAGGTCCTATACATGCAGCACTACCCATCTATATAGGTCCTGTACATGCTGCACTACACATCTGTATAGGTCCTGTACATGGGGCACTACCCATCTATATAGGTCCTGTACATGCTGCACTACCCATCTATATAGGTCCTGTACATGCCGCACTACCCATCTATATAGGTCCTGTACATGCAGCACTACCCATCTATATAGGTCCTGTACATGCTGCACTACCCATCTTTATAGGTCCTGTACATGCCGCACTACCCATCTATATAGGTCCTGTACATGCCGCACTACCCATCTATATAGGTCCTGTACATGCAGCTCTACCCATCTATATAGGTCCTGTACATGCAGCACTACCCATCTATATAGGTCCCATACATGCAGCACTACACATCTATATAGGTCCTATACATGCCGCACTACCCATCTGTATAGGTCAGTGATTTTCAACCTTTTTTGAGCCGCGGCACACTTTTTATACTTAAAAAATCCCGGGGCACACCACCAACCAAAATGGCACAAAATGACACTAAAACAGTACATATTATACATATAGTTCACGGAGTTCACTCTTGGGGGTTTTAAATCAGCTTCTTATCACCACAAGAGCTGCTTTTTAAGCCCTCAAGAGTGACATATGCCGGGCAGAGATCCTTTCAATAAATTATTCATTTTAAAAAAGTGAAATAAAAAAGGATAACCCCCTCATATATACAATCCCATGTAACCTCATACATACAGTGCCATGTATTCCCATATATATATATATATATATATATATATATATATATATATATATATATCTATATATATATAACAGTCCCATGAAAACTCATACATACAGTCCCACGTATATGAGCACATAATTATCAGCACCATATACTGTGGTGATGTGCACTGTATAGCCACAGTATATGGTGCTGATAATTATGTGGCTCATATAACTGCAGTATAAAGGGGTACAATGAGACGTACTATGGCCATGAGGCCAGAGTACAAGTGCCCCCTGCTTTGCCCTCATACAGTAATAATGCCCCCTGCAGTATGCCCCATATAATAATAATGCCCCCTGCAGTATGCCCCCATATAATAATAATAATGCCCCCTGCAGTATGCCCCATATAATAATAATGCCCCCTGCAGTATGCCCCCATATAATAATAATGCCCCCTGCAGTATGCCCCCATATAATAATAATGCCCTCTGCAGTATGCCCCCATATATTAATAATGCCCTCTGCAGTATGCCCCCATATATTAATAATGCCCTCTGCAGTATGCCCCCATATATTAATGCCCCCTGCAGTATGCCCCATATAATGCCCCCTGCAGTATGCCCCCATATAATGCCCCCTGCAGTATGCCCTCATATATTAATGCCCCCTGCAGTATGCCCCCATATATTAATGCCCCCTGCAGTATGCCCCCATATAATGCCCCCTGCAGTATGCCCCCATATAATGCCCCCTGCAGTATGCCCCCATATATTAATGCCCCCTGCAGTATGCCCCCATATAATGCCCCCTGCAGTATGCCCCCATATAATGCCCCCTGCAGTATGCCCCCATATATTAATGCCCCCTGCAGTATGCCCCCATATATTAATGTCCCCTGCAGTATGCCCCCATATAATGCCCCTTGCAGTATGCCCCCATATAATGCCCCCTGCAGTATGCCCCCATATATTAATGCCCCCTGCAGTATGCCCCCATATATTAATGTCCCCTGCAGTATGCCCCCATATAATGCCCCTTGCAGTATGCCCCCCATATAATGCCCCCTGCAGTATGCCCCCATATATTAATAATGCCCTCTGCAGTATGCCCCCCATATAATGCCCCCTGCAGTATGCCCCCATATATTAATAATGCCCTCTGCAGTATGCCCCCATATATTAATGTCCCCTGCAGTATGCCCCCATATAATGCCCCCTGCAGTATGCCCCCATATAATGCCCCCTGCAGTATGCCCCCATATATTAATGCCCCCTGCAGTATGCCCCCATATATTAATGCCCCCTGCAGTATGCCCCCATATAATGCCCCCTGCAGTATGCCCCCATATAATGCCCCCTGCAGTATGCCCCCATATATTAATGCCCCCTGCAGTATGCCCCCATATATTAATGTCCCCTGCAGTATGCCCCCATATAATGCCCCTTGCAGTATGCCCCCCATATAATGCCCCCTGCAGTATGCCCCCATATAATGCCCCCTGCAGTATGAGAATATGCACCAATAGTTTTAAAAAAAACAAAACAACAAACCATCATACTCACCTAATCGGCGCTGTGTGTTCTCCCTCCTCTTCAGGCTCCGTCCTGTGAGCCGCGGCGACTGAACCTCCGGCAGGCGTGATGACGTCACATCATCACGCCTGCCGGAGAGGTCACGTCCCGGCCTCCCATAGGCTGCTGGCATGAAGTGCCGCGGCCTATGGGAGTCAATGTCAGAGCAGGACGCTGACAGGTCCTGCTCTGACATTGTGCGCGATTGAATGTTTCGCCCGCTCACTGTGTGAGCGGGCGGAACATCAATCCATCGGCATATCCCTAGAAGCTGCGCGGCCGCAGCTTCTAGGGATATTAAAGGGACAGTTTCTAATTTCCGACCGGGATCCCGCGGCACAGCTGGCGGGTTCTCACGGCACACCAGTGTGCCGCGGCACCCCGGTTGGGAAACGCTGGTATAGGTCCTGTACATGCGGCACTACCCATCTATATAGGTATTGTACATGCAGCACTACCCATCTATATAGGTCCTGTACATGCGGCACTACCCATTTATATAGGTCCTGTACATGCAGCACTACCCATCTATATAGGTCCTGTTCATGCAGCACTACCCATCTATATAGGTCCTGTACATGCGGCACTACCCATCTATATAGGTATTGTACATGTGGCACTACCCATCTATATAGGTCCTGTACATGCCTCACTACACATCTGTATAGGTCCTGTACATGCAGCACTACCCATCTATATAGGTCCTATACATGCCGCACTACCCATCTGTATAGGTCCTGTACATGCGGCACTACCCATCTATATAGGTATTGTACATGTGGCACTACCCACCTATATAGGTCCTGTACATGCCGCACTACCCATCTATAAAGGTCCTGTACATGCAGCACTACCCATCTATATAGGTATTGTTAGGGCTGGGCGGTATACCGCAAAAATACCGATACCGTCACTGGCGTCGGTTAACCGACTTCAACACGGCCAGGACGGTATCTGCGGTATTTTTCCTCCCCTCACCCGGCGGCCGCATGCTCTGCTCCCCTCTGTTAAACTCCCTCGCGTCCCTGCTCCTACGCTGCCCGGCCAACTATTCTGCTGTCTGGGGGAGGTGGGGCATGTGTGACGCTCACATTTCTACCTGTTGCAAGCACGCGGGGCACCAAGCATTCTGGTGCAGGGAGAGAGAGGGGTGCCGGGTGGAGAGTTGGGGGCTGGACAGCTGGATCCTCCGATTAACCTCCCGATCCCAGCCAGGTCGCACATTTACTGGTGCAGGGCAATGGATGAAAGATGCTGCTGCGGGGGCTGAAGATGTGACAGGCTGCATCCAGGCCGCAGCTCTCTCTCTGGTGTGTTCTCAACGCTGCTGCTGCCGGGCTGCACGGTATTCCCTGCCCCCCCCCTCTCCCGCACATACTGTGGCTGCAGGGGGTCAGGTATAGGTCTGCACATCCTCGCTCCACGGGGCACCGCTCTCTCTCTCCCGCACAGGAATCCGTCAGTGCTGGAAGCAGCCATGTGTGACGCTCAGTCCAGGACGCTGCCGGCAGATATATGTGCTACAGGATTCCAGTGCGAGAGAGAGCGGTGCTCGGGGGAGCATGGAGGTGCCGACCCCATACCTGACCCCTGCAGACACTGTATGTGTGGGACAGGGGGGGGCAGGGCAGCATGTGACAGTGTGACCGGGGGTAGATATTAGATAGAAAGATATAGGTAAATAGATAGGAGATAGATAGATAGAGATCTGTCTGTCTGTCTGTCTGTCTGTCCATCTATCCATCTATTTGCTATCTATCTATCTCCTATCTATCTATGTATCGCAAACAGTAAAGGCAGCACACAAATCCCAGACCTTGGATCAAGTAAAAAATACTCTGCAGCACTATGATGGTAATACAAACGTGGATTTATTCCATATAACAATGTGCAGCAAACTTCACAAGTAATATACGACGTTCCGGCATCTCCTATGCCATTTTCAAGTGCCACTTGAAAATGGTGTAGGAGACGCCAAAACATTGTGTATTACTTGTGAAGTTTGCTGGACATTGTTATATGGAATAAATCCACGTTTGTATTACCATCAGAAAATGGGGTTTCCAAAAGGGGCGTGGCTTTTAAAAAGGGCGTGTCATAATTATCGTTTAATTTATCGTTACCGCGGCTGCTTGTGCGATAAACCGCGATATTGATTTAGGCCAATATCGCCCAGCCCTAGGTATTGTACATGTGGCACTACCCATCTATATAGGTCCTGTACATGCCGCACTACCCATCTATAAAGGTCCTGTACATGCAGCACTACCCACCTATATAGGTCCTGTACATGTAGCACTACCCATCTATATAGGTCCTATACATGCAGCACTACCCACCTATATAGGTCCTATACATGCCGCACTATCCATCTATATAGGTCCTGTACATGCTGCACTACACATCTGTATAGGTCCTGTACATGCCGCACTACCCATCTATAAAGGTCCTGTACATGCAGCACTACACATCTATATAGGTCCTATACATGCCGCACTACACATCTGTATAGGTCCTGTACATGCTGCACTACCCATCTATATAGGTCCTGTACATGCAGTACTACCCATTTATACAGGTCCCATACATGTAGCACTACCCATCTATATACAGTAGGTCCCATACATGTAGCACTACCCATTTATACGGTCCCATAGGTTCCATACATGCACCAATAATGCTTTTTTATAGTTTTCAGGGTAATGCACACGTTCTCTTTTTATAGCATTATATGTAGGCTTATAGCCATCAGTAATACATTACCCAGTCGTAGTCTTGTGATAAGTTTGTAAAACCATTTTATTCTTATTTATTTTAGAGCTGATAATAAAAGCCTTATGAAAGAGAAAGACATGATGTCCCGAGCGCACTACACCTATGTTCTACGTCTGCTTGGACTGTACGAGATGGAAGGGAGAACTCTATGTAACTATGGCCTGGTGATGGAGTACATGCCCCATGGTTCTGTTTGCACCCTTTTTAAGCGCGTTGACAATGTACCATGGGCGCTGAGGTTTCAGATTCTTCACCAAGTGGCGCTGGGTATGAATTATCTCCACCACCGTCTAGATCCACCTATTATCCACCGTGACCTGAAACCCCATAATGTTTTATTAAACAAGTCCTTAGATGTTCAGGTCAGTGTGTAGGACGTGTACTGAGCCTTTTATCTGCATCCACCATAACATCATGATTAGGTCATCTACTGGATTTTTATTTTACGATATTTTATTAATTCAAAGGGCAGATTCGTGCGCCCGGCCGGATTCACTAAGAGACGTACACCTCATAGTTAATCCTGCCGGAGAAAAGGGGGCGGGGCTTAATATAAATCCCCCCATGTGTATACACTCCGGCCGGGATTCTCTAAGCCTTCAGCACAACGTAAGTTCCGTACTAATCATGGCCGTTGCAACAACATTACTGCGGAACTTACGTTGTGTGAACATGGTCTTAATGTGTATAGAAATTTACTACCATTGCAATACTTTTAGGGTTGGTGTATATTAGTGCTATAAAAAAAAAAAAGAATGAAAATGGCATTTGAAAAATTGAATTTTTCCTTCCATGTTTTTAAGGGAACCAGTCACAACTTTTACAGTATGTAAGCCCTGCCCAGAACCTTTTAGACGCTGGGCACTGTGGTTAACAGTGGTGGTTAATTACAAGGTTGCTTTTTGAAAATGATGTTTAATCCTTGCGCCCGGCTGGAAGGACATGTGACTGCTTACAGCCTAGGCTCCGCCCCCAAGCTTCAGCTGCTTGGGGCCCTACATAATATTAGGCAGGTGGTTTTAAAGGGAATCTGTCAGCTGTAATTCACTTCTAAACTGCAGACACTGTTAGATAGCTGTTAGGTCACGGAGACACATGGTACCTTTCATGTATCATCTGTTCTTCCATAACGTAGAAAAAAAATTTTTATTCTCAAATTTTATAGAGGCTTTCCCAAGGCCCTGAACGGCTAAGGGCTGTAATGCATCCTTGCTCCCCCTCCCATCCCTTTTCCATATTGGGGCTCAGTTTCCAGCTGACTGTCAGTTAAAAGGAACTAATCTGCTCAGTTGTGCTTATATGGTTCCCAACTGCCCAGTATCGATCTACTGTGGAGCTCCCTACCCGCCACTTCTGCAGCGATAGCTTTCTGCCTGTCAGCGCGCAGTGCGGGGATGATTGACAGGCGTAGAGGCCACTAGCCGGTCTCCCTGCCTGTCAATCATCCCCACAGAACATGCTGAAAGGCAGAGAGCCGTGACTGGTCACAGACAGCTTCATGCCCAGATGACTGGTGTGCTTTAATAAAACGACTTTTTCCCGATGTGAATCTACTGCTGCAGCCACGGTTGGTAGCCTCGGGGAGCTGGAAAGCAGAGCTATACTGTGCAGCAGGGAACTATATCAATTGTGCTGATTGGCTCCCTTTAAGCAGGGATAGAGATGGGAGGGGGAGTGAGTTAGCATTATAGCCCTTAGCATTTCCGGAACTTGGGAAAGTCTCTGTGACACATTGAAAATAAAAGCATCTTTCTGTATTTTGGAAGAATAGATCAATATATGAAAGGTACCATGTGTCTCCCTGACCTAAGAGCTATCTAATGGTGCCAGTGTTTGGAATGTAAAGTGCGGTTGACACATTTACTTTAAGGGTACAAACCCACTTGACGTATTTGCTGCGTGAATCAGTCTTAAAAATAAGCAGGCAAAACGCAGGTTGGCTTTATACAATTGTTCTGTGTTAAAATACCCAATTGCGTATTTTTGAAGCATGAAGCTACATGCGTTTTTCGCACAGGTTGTTAACAACTGATGCTTTGCTAACAACAAGCTTCACGCTTCAAAAATACGCAATTGCGTATTTTAACACAGAACAATTGTATAAAGCCAACCTGCGTTTTGCCTGCTTATTTTTAAGACTGATTCACGCAGCAAATACGTCAAGTGGGTTTGTACCCTAATTAGGCTGTGTTCACACTACGTATATTTCAGTCAGTATTGCAACCAAAACCAGGAGTGGATTAAAAACACAGAAAGGATCTGTTCACACAATGTTGAAATTGAGTGGATGGCTGCCATTTAATGGCAAATATTTGCTGTTATTTTAGAACAACGGCTGTTATATTGAAATAATGGCCGTTATTTACCGTTATATGGCGGCCATCCACTCAATTTCAACATTGTGTGATCAGAGCCTTTCTGTGTTTTTAATCCACTCCTGGTTTTGGTTGCAATATGAGGACCACAATACTGACTGAAATATACGTAGTATGAACCCAGCCTCAGGGTAGAAACCCACTTGCCGGATCCACAGCGAGTCCCCTCGCTGCGTATTTGCAGTCTCGCTGCGGATCCTGTCCCTATACTTTCAATGGCAGACAAACACGCAGCAGAGATGTACATCCCTGCTGCGAGTTTGTCCGCAGCTCGCCCCGTTAACCCCCGGCCACCGGAGCTGATACTTTACCTGATCCCGGCTTCGGCTTGCTTCGGCGGTTCCCGGTGTCTTCAGCAAGAGAGAGCGGGGACCAGGTAAAGTATATGCTCCAGCCAGCCGCCCACCCGCAGCCCCTTTAAGACCTCCCGCAGCCCCAGCCACCGGATCAACCCCGGCTGCCCGATCGTATCCCCTGCAGCCCCAACCGCCCCACCTGCATCCCCAGCCTCTCGATCGCCACTCTGCAGCCCCGGTCGCCCGATCGCCCCTCCGGAGGCCGGAGGGTTAACGGGGCGGGCTGCGGACAAACTCGCAGCAGGGATGTACATCCCTGCTGCGTGATTGTCTGCCATTGAAAGTATAGGGACATCATCCGCAACGATACTCGCTGCAAATTAAATGGCGGCCATCTACTCAATTTCATCATTATGTGAACAGATCCTTTCTGTGTTTTTAATTCACTCCTGGTTTTGGTTGCAATATGAGGACCACAATACTGACTGAAATATACCTAGTGTGAACCCAGCCTAAGGGTACAAACACACACACCGTATACGCAGCAGATCTGCAGCAGATTTGATGGTGCAGATTTGATGCTGTGTTCAGTTGTTTAGATATAATCTGCTGCGTATCCCAGCAGAAAATATGCTGCGTATACGGTGTGTGTGTTTGTACCCTAAAGGAGAAGTTTGCAGGGGCAGGGGGGAAATTAATTACAAGTACTAACTTACCTTTCCCCGTGCAGCGGGGCCAGGTGCGGGACCCCCGCCAAGCTTCAGGATTTCAGGAGCTGACACGCCACGACCCGGCTGATGGACTGGCTTCTCAGCTTGTCAGTGACTGGGGCGGGACGCCTCTCCAATCACTAATTGGCTGAACGGCCAGTCCATCAGTCGGCACAGGCCTTGTGATGACGTTACAACTTGGGGGAAAATGTCTTTTCCGGCAGGGGTCCCGCTCGGCACAGGGAGAGGTAGGTTAGTACTTGTAATCAATTTCCCCCCTGCCGCTGCTGACCTTGGCCTTGGTAAAACTGTTGACCAAAATAGGGTCCACAATACTATGTTTAAATCCAGCCTGTATCAGTGCGAGTGGTCATGTGCTTATAATATTGTACACAATATATGGATATTACATACTATAGCACCGTGAGTGTATATTACAGTATAAGGGTACAAACCCACTTGACGTATTTGCTGCGTGAATCAGTCTTAAAAATAAGCAGGCAAAACGCAGGTTGGCTTTATACAATTGTTCTGTGTTAAAATACGCAATTGCGTATTTTTGAAGCATGAAGCTTGTTGTTAGCAAAGCATCAGTTGTTAACAACCTGTGCGAAAAACGCATGTAGCTTCATGCTTCAAAAATACGCAATTGCGTATTTTAACACAGAACAATTGTATAAAGCCAACCTGCGTTTTGCCTGCTTATTTTTAAGACTGATTCACGCAGCAAATACGTCAAGTGGGTTTGTACCCTAAGGCCCCGTTCACATTGAGCAAGAACGTCGGAATTCCACCGCGGAATCCCGCTTTGCTCAATGTCTCACTGTGAGTGAATGAGAGGGCGGCCACTCCCCTGCTGCTGCCGCTCTCCGCTCGAAGAAGTGACATGTCAAGGCGGCTCAGTGTGAACGGGGCCTAACAGTCTATATTGGCTAATTGTCAGGAATTGGAGGATCATTCATGAGCAAAGAAATTTACCACTGACATGATAACTTTTTGACAAAATTGCTGGTTCCCATCTCAGATACATACTCCTGTATTCTGTGATACAATGAATATTCTGTGATACAATGAGTATTCTATAAATACAATGAATATTCATATAACTTTCATTTTTCTCAGATGTTCTAATTCCTTTCTCATTCCAGCTCACAGATTTTGGTCTTGCCAAAAATGTAGAAACAGACTCAAGCAGTCAGTCCATGGTGGGCACCGTGTCCTACATGCCGCCTGAAGCCCTGAAATCCCTCACTTACAAGCCCACTAAAGAGTTTGATGTTTACAGGTGAGTTTGTTGGTAGAGATGGCCATTGGCATAGGCTGTATCCCAGTTTTCTAGGCGTTCCTTAGGCTGTATCCACCGGCTGCACAGAGGCGGCAAACAGCGGGAGTCAGATGACTATAGTTCAGGTTCATACGAACCCGAACTTCGGGAAATCCGCTAATCTCTAGTTGTTGCCAATTTGTAATGTTGTTCTGTGGTTTACGATAAACCTTTTTTTAATTTTTCTTATTGTGTACAGTGGTCTAATAGGATTATATTGAAGCCGTGCTATTACACATCAAAATGACAGCCGTTTTTTATTTGACGGATGTAATTTAACGACAAATAACGGCCGTTATTTTATAAAATACAGTATATGGCACATAGGAACGTGGCGTTTCAGTCCCTCCCGGACCTACTTCAGGCCATAAGATCTCTTTATAGAAGATGGAAACAACATGTCAAAATGTCTAGGTTGTATGGTATATAGGAGCGAAGGCAGAGAGTCTGGGGTCAGGGTATAATAGCGTACAGACATAGCATGACGTAAACAATTATATACAAAATTATATACATATTTACATAGGGAAAATGCAGCATCAAAAATAAGTGTATACAGCATTAATACAGTGGAGGCATAGAACACATTGGCATTCAGTATAAAGCAGAGCTTAGCTGGAAGGAGTATTGCACCACTGCCACCTGCTGGAGGATAAAGCAAACTGCATGTGTGATTGCATATAGATGAGGTTTGTGGAGCAGCTCTCTAAAATGTAATATGGTATGACACTACTACTTACTAGAAAATCTAAGTAGATGTACAGGGAGTGTAAGGCTCTAGGCATAGGCATGTTATTTCCATCTTCTATACAGAGACCTTATGGCCTGAAGAAGGTCTGGGAGGGACCGAAACGTCACGTTCCCATATGCCATAAAGGATTAGTGGTCTTATAACTTGTATTCTTATATACTCTGGTTGGAACAATACTTTATTTTTCACTTTGCATTATGAATAAAATTCATCTTCACTTGTTCAACTAAAGTGTGCCGTGGTTTACCTACATTTGTGCGATTAGTGGTGGAAGAAACCAGTTGTCACTGTTCACTGGCCGAGGTTAGAGGGGTTTGCAGTTCAGAACACTATTCCCTTATATGTATTGTTAAATGATGGATGTCCAATAAAAAAACTGCTGTTGTTTTGGCGGTGTGTGAACATGTGACAGCTTACAGGTTCTTCTGCACATAGCATTTGTTAACCCCCACCCCTACTTCCTGTATACCACAAGAGACACATTTCCCCTGACTACAGGCAGTAGACAGAAGATTGTAGAAAAGTGAGACACCTAGTGGCCAGGCCTATAGAGCAGTTTTGTGCACCATAATAATCCTTAGCTCTTTTCTATTATGTTGCAGTTTTGCAATCTTTACCTGGTCGGTCTTGTCTGGTAGGGAGCCCTATGAAGGTGGGTCTCAGACATTGCTATCACCTTCTCTATTTATCTCTATCAGTCTCTGTAAACTCCATTTTTGTGATTATTATCCATTGACCTGTAAACACACATTTTCTGTGCTTATTTTTTATGTTCCTTCTCTATCTGTATTGTATAAGGTTGGGAACCACATGACACAGTACCGGCACCAGAAAACGACCCTCTGAGAGCCAAAACAGAGACACTCAATTCAGTTGGCTTTTGTTGTGGGTGGCTAAAAGAGGTCCTCCAGTGATTTTTTTTCCTTTCAAATCAACTGGTTTTAGAAAGTTATAGAGATTTGTAATTTACTTCTATTTAAAAATCTAAACTCTTTCAGTACTTATCAGCTGCTGTATGTCCTGCAGGAAGTGGTGGATTCTTTCCAGTCTGACACAGTGCTCTCTGCTGCCACCTCTGTCCATGTCAGGAACTGTTCAGAGCTGGAGAGGTTTTTTATGGGGATTCGCTACTGCTCTAGACAGTTCTTGCCATGGACAGAGGTGGCAGCAGAAAGAACTGTGTCTGACTGAAATTAATACGCCACTTCCTGCAGGACATACAGCAGCTGGAAGACTTGAGATTTTAAATAGTACCCCTATAAACTGTTCTTGTGCTCTATTGAGGGTCATTTATCTGTCACAATGGCTGCCATGAAATAATACATTTTCCCAGAGTTACATAGACAGGTCATCTCTTTTTTCAACCTCTTGATAATCTTTAAATCTCAATGTTTTAGATGTAGGTAAAGAAATGATTAAGATGCTTATTCCGCAAGACCAGAAACACAGACCTGATCTGAACCTGGTCACCCAGAAGACATCTCAGAAGATGGTCCCTGAAGCTATACAGCTGATGCAGGAAAGCTGGGATGCTGATCCTGGTAAAAGACCTATGTTCTCTGGTGAGGATTTACCATGATAATTGATGGGCCCTTCACTGGGGTTTACAGATTTAGGAGGGTTGTTTGCTATCTGTGTTTCCTATTGTCTCTATCGAGTGTTTTTCCCTGGAGGGATGCACAGCCAGGGATATTGACAATGGTCATGGTTATGGCCATTAGCTTATCTTTGATAGAGCAGTGTCCTTAGGTTCACAAGATTGTAGTGTGTCTTTATGTCCTGACTAGAGATGAGCGAGTACTAAAATGCTTGAATGCTCAGTTTGCACCCTAAGGCCATGTTCATACAATGTATGAGACCGGCCGTGCCGTGACCCGATTGGGTCACGGAACGGCCGGTCAATGAAAAGATCATCCCGCAGAGTTCTGATGCAGGTGCATCTGTGCGCGCCCGCATCAGAACTCCCTACAGCACACTATAGAGCGACCGTCCGGAGCCGCTAACTCCACAGTGTGCACTGACATGGGTTTCTGTGGCCGCAAAAAACTGACATGTCAGTTTTCTATGGCGCCGCGAGAGATCCCGGCCAGAGTGTATACCATGTGTATACGCTCCGGCCGGGATTCCATACAAGACAAGGCAACGTACAGTATATTTCCGTGAAAAGTACGGCCGTTGTTGCCGATTTCAACAGTTGTACGTTGTGTGAACATAGCCTAAGACTGCCGCCCTATGCCCCTGGTGAGACTGGATAACACTGGTACTATACTGTATGGCAATTGATTTTTTTTTTCTAAGCCCTACACCTGCTCTGTCCCTGCTCCAGCAGCTCTCCAGCCACCTAACAGACCGCACGTGAGTCGAGCATTTAAAGACCTGGGTCTATATCCACCCAGATCACCAGATGCAGCCGGTCAATCACTGCTATGACAGCAACCAATGTAGCTGCTACATAGCAGTACCTCACAGTACCTTCCCCTCATGTTTATTGGCTGAATAAAACCACCAAACATGCGGGGAGGAGACTATCAATTTCATTTGAGCATCACACAGTATTCGTCCGATTATACAGTACTTCGTTCCTATACAGGATATCGAGTACTGTGATACTCAAGCAAAGAGTAAGCTTGAATATGTATACTCGCTCATCTCTAGTCCTGACTAATACGTATAATCCTTGTTTTTCTCTATACTGCAGCTATTATTAATCGGACTAAAGAGATGAATAAGGGCTACGCTGGTGAGATTGACAATGTTATAACTCAAGTTTTGAATCAACTCAAAAAACATTCTCAGGTACAATATACATTTTTACAGAAATGATACGGCTGCCAGTCGTGACCTCTTGAACATTTACTATTATGCCAGTTCTGACCTTATGTCTGTCTACTGTTTGTGAGTGAGCAGTGCCTGCCCTGACCTTGGCCTGCCACCTTGTGTTCTGTTTGTGGTACTGTTGTTTGGAGTTTTTGATCGATGCCAGTTGCTATCAAAGACTACTCTGTTGTTCCTCTTGGACATTTATGAGTAAATAGACAGTTATGTGTTGTCAATTTTTTCCTTGTCCACATTCTCCTTGTCAGTAGAGGGTGCCACTTCAACCCTAGCAGCGTATTATCACTGCTGATATTAAAGCTCGGCTTAAAACAATGGGGTGAGGCCCAGTGTGACGAAACCCCTCCCCACTGTGACGCAACTTCATTGATTTAATGGAGCCACGTCACAGAGGGGAGGACAGAACATTGCGCTGGGAGCGGGCGGATCGGCTCCAGTGCTTCAGGCCGGGCCAGTGACCGGGTATAGACTGGAGCCGTGCACGGGAACTGAGCCACGGTTCAAAAAAAAAAAGGACTGTGGCACCGGCATCCCCACTCTGGCGCCAGTCTATTGTAGAAATCTTAAAGCGATGTACCTGCTTGTACATTCACTTTAATATCATAAGAAAATTGCAGAAAAGCTGTAAATTGACTATGGCACGTCTGCAAACTCTAATGGTTCTTTTAGACGGAACGATTATCGTTCGAATTTGCCCGATAACGATCGCATTTGAGCGATAATCGTTCCGTGTAAACACAGTGAACGATCAAGCGACGAGCGAGAAATTGTTCATTTTGATCTTTCAACATGTTCTCAAATCGTCGTTGATCGCTCGCAAAAAATTTGCAGATGGTTCCGTGTAAACAGTCGTTCAACGATTTCACCTATGTGTGAGATAGGCTTAAGCGATCGCAAAACGATTTTTCCGTACGATGTATCGTTCTGTCTAAACGCTGATCGTTATAAAAAAAACACTTTGTTCATTCAAAATCGTTAATCGTGCGATCGGGCGAATTATCGCTCCGTGTAAAAGGACCATTATGTGCCATGGGAGATCTGTGCTCCAGTAGCCTCTAGTAGAATGGGTTATATAAGCTTATGGAAGAAACCCTCATAGTGATTTGCTTTGCTAAACGTAATTGTCTATGGTAAACTGGAATTGCCCCAAAAGACTTAACCCTGCGCAGTATGGTTTGTCAGAAATAAGTATTTTTGTTCAAGTTTCTTCTCCTTGTAAACTCATTGGGTTGTTCCTACAGAGCTCAGACATTTCTGATGGTGCAATAAGGTCAGATGTTACGCCTTGTATTCCAGGTATGGGATTATAGTATCACCCATAATCACCATGATCATTTATCAGTATTAAGTGTCAGAAAGAACCAGTATCTCACGCTTCCTCCATTCATCTATAGACACCTTTACCATCAGTGTAAACGTTTTCAGAGAAGTCCTACAGCAAGTTGAGAGGGGAGAAGCTCAGGTAAGTTTGGATATGACGTAGAAGTGAGATGTTTGTCACAGGAATAAGTTGAATCACACTGTGTATAAACCACTAGGAAGCTTGTACAATACAAACTTCCATGTTAGGACTTACATCCATTTAATATTATGTTTCTGGCTTCTTCATCACTGAGCAGAAAAATCAGAAACACTTCCATTTTAAGAACTTTCTCTTAAAGGGGTTGCCTAGTTTTAAAAAGCCAAAGTTAATAGAGTAAGATTCCTTGCGCAGGATCCTCATCTCTTGCGTAGCAGTAACAAAAGCTGACTCTTGTTGTGGAGAACCTGTCTTGTCCGTCACTACATAAAAAGCCCATTGATTTATAGTGACCAGGTAATGTCTAATGTATCCAGTGGTGGCGCTGCAGGTAATTACTTGCTGCCAGGTTCTTCACACATTACAGCTGATCACTGCAAGTCCCAGCAGGAAGACACTTATTGACTTTATTGTCAAAGGACATTTAACTAGTAGGTGCTGTCCAAAGTAAAAAAATAAAACATTTACTATCAGGTACATCGCTTTAAGATCTTTACATGAACAGACTGACTGATTCCATTAGAATCAATGGAGCTGCATCTCAGAGAGGAGGGCAGATTATCACACTGGGGGGGGGGTCTGCCTCCAGCGCCTCAGGCCGAACCGGTTCCCGGGAATAGACCGGCGCTGTGCGCAGGAACTGGGCTGCGGTTCAGAAACAAGACAGCGACATGGCATCCCCGTGCGTGATTTACCTGATGGTACATTCGCTTGAAAGTCTGATAGGTTGGGGTCTGAGTGTTCAGACTACGACCGATTAGCAGAGCAATCCTGGCTTTGTGTCATTTTCTAACCTGGTCGGCCCCATAGACTTATAATGCGTCCCTCCAGGTCACATAACACCGATATAGGTGAGGACAACCTGCACGCAGACTTTTCTCAGCTCGCACTCAGGCCCCGACTGACACATCAAAAACTTTTTTCTTGACAGGTACTCTTTAATGGCGCTGTCTCTTTAAGACAGCTCTTTTAAAAATAGAAGTGAGACACCAATAATTGACAGGCCAAGCTCACCAGAGCAGGAGCCATTCTTACATATAGGTTCTCTGTTCTGTTCTGATGGAGTAACATACCAAAATGTCATAAGGTTGGATTTACCCTTTAAATAATCGATTAACCAATAAAATGCCAACTTAGGCTGGGTTCATGTTACTGTTCTGTAACACATTGGATGTATATGCTGGCAACCTGCCAAAATAGTATGCATTGACTTTTATGGCCCTAAGGTGTTTAAGTAGTGTAACTTTGGAGTCTTACATGTAGTTTCTGTAGCATACCATGGATGTATAGCTTGACATATGCAGGCTGTAAAGAAAAATTGAGCAGAGATTGGTACAATGGGTGAATTTCTACTTCTTAGTTTTACTTAATAAATCTTACCATTCTAATTCTTTTCAGATTCATAATACATCTGTTCCCTCCAGTCAAGACATTGTAGATGCAGAAGGTAAATATGACTTTCTTCCACAATTTTCCGATGCAGCTGTCATAGGTATCAAGGTTTAATCTCATTGGCTTCTGTCTGAAGCTTAGACTTTTTGCTCACTTTCATGCAACCGTGTACATACCATCTGCCATGACACCTAGTAATAGAAAAAAGTTTTTTAGTCGAAAAAAATGTCATTATCTGACCTCTTATCGTACAGGTACAAATATAAAAGCAGATTAGCTGAGGATCAAATACCATACAGAAGAATATATATATATATATATATATATATATATATATATTGTGGGAGATTAGCTCTGTAGAGCCGGGCAGACAGCAGGATTGGCAGTCAGAGACAGGGACACAAACTAGGATAAAACAGAGACGTCCCTGTTTGTTTATTGAAACCAAAAGAAATTCAGCCTTACATACAGGCACAAAGTAAAATAAATCCTGCTCGGCTGAGCTCTAACTAACACAGCAAATCCTAGCTATACAGGGGACGTGCTACCAGTCACCCAACATAAAACAACAACAGTTGGTACAATACCAGTGTGGCTCAAAGTCCCAGCAGAAGCTTTAGCAGCCCTGACCCTCCCCACTGCCAGGAGAGACCTCCATGCACAGCCGCACTCTGCACACTCTGTGCCTCCTCTTATCAGGCAGTGATCAGTGGCCTCCAGCACCTGGGCTGACTTGGGCCAGACACAAAAACCTGGACTGGCCAGAAAGGGAATGACAGGCCCCACTACCAACCTGCCTGTCATTCCATAAATATCCAGGCCCTTTTTCAGCAACTAAAAACAGTCCCATAGCAAGTAGTTTGCTATGGGTTTTAACTTTCCTGGATTCCTCCATATCTCACCCAGCTTTCCCTGGATGAGGTATGGACTTTCTGGAACCTAGTGTTCACATATGACAGGTACCTCGGGGAGATATAGCGATTCCCAACCACAATCCCTGTCACTGTCTCACAATATATATATATATATATATATAAACAGATTCTGTATATATAGATTTAGATTCTGTATGATACATATAATACATTGCATTCCTTATCTTGTACTGATCCATGTTGGCAGTCTGTATTTCTTTTATTAAAATAAATATAACAATACAGTTATAAACAATGTAAACAATTTAAACATAACAATAAATACAGAAATAAACATCCTGTTTCTTACCAAAACAAATCAATAAATAGAAAAATTAACAAACAAAATGAAACACACCAGAACATAAAACACCGGTCCATCCCCACACTCATTCTTCCACTCAAGCAACCCATATACCTATATACAATATATACACACTATATACAATTTTAGCTAACTATAACATATTAATTAACTATATACACTGCTATATACAATACACCACTATATAATATACACCTTTATAATTAACTAAATGTGAACTCCCTGGCCCAGCTGCACTGAGCACAACCTAATACCACATAAACAATTCTACACAAAACAACAGCAACTAAACAAGACATCATTACACAAACGAACTACAACTAAACAAGACATAATACAAAAATAATATAATATATAATAACAAATATAATAACCTGCAACTTACTGGCAAAAATAATAACCTGCAACTAAACAATACATATAATAATTGTTATATATTAGATTCTTGACCGTCTGTAATATTCTCCAGAGCTGCATTCACAGTTCTGCAGTCCATCTTTAGAAACTATTCACAGTCTTGCTGTCTGACTGATTTATGAGCATAGGGAATCTTTAGCAAACATTCAGGTAGCCATGTGTAGTGGAGTCTGGGTGTTATTGTTGTGGTAGACTCATACTACTGAGTGCATGAGGTGGGTTACCTGTTTAAGTAAAATGGATGACCACGCATCCCATGCATGTGTCCCAAAGCTTTCCAAAAACATAGGTGAAGCCCACAGTCTTCTGAAATTGTATTCCAACCAAACACATTATATGAGGTTCTCTATATAGCCCCTAGGAGGATGGCACACCAGGTATGGTAGGACAATGTTTTACCACCTCTTTAAATAGCGCTATATGCGTTATATTAGTGATTGGTTCCCTTTAACCCACAATTATTATATAGCAGTGATATGGTGAATTATCTAATAAAGGAGAAGGCCTTCCATTTTTTTTAAATCTGGCAGGGGCAGAGGAGTAGGAACTTACCACTCCCCATGCCCACCGGGCTCCAGGATCTCTGGCACTGACATGTCACGACCCGGCTCATGGACTGGCCGCTCAGCCACTCAGTGACTGAGGTGGGACGCTGTTCCAGTCACTGATTGGCTGAGCGGCCAGTCCATCAGCCGGACAGGCATTTCAACTCGGGGGAAAATGCCTTCCGGCGGGGGTCCCAAGGCCGGTCCCGCCACTCACTGCGGACACGGGGAGAGAGAAATTCGTACCTCTGATCAAATTCCCCCCTGCCACTGCCAGTTGCCAAATTTTAAAAATGGCCGGAGTTCTCCTTTAACAATTAATTCATTTCTGCTTTTTATAATATTTGATGTCCTTTTGTGGTGTCTTATATTATGCTGAGAATAATTGTGCACCACAACTTATCTCTTTTATTTATATGTTGTTACCAAGTTTTTTTTTTTTTTTATTATTTTTCATATGACAATTAAAATAGGATTATTTTAAAAGATTGTTTGACTATTTGGATAGGCAGTCTTGTACCTTGAGGACTGGTACTTCTCTGTGAAAACCAGACGTTGTTTTAACAAAAGACTCTGAAGGGTTCACAACCTTTTTAGTAACTTTTGTGTGTGTGTGGAGGGGGGGGGGGTTCACATAAAAAATTTACTAAGCAACTCTATAATCTTTTTATCTTTTCAGATTTCTTACTGGCAAATTTTTCCCAGATTGTTCAAGCCAAACCTGACCTGAGTGACGTATTAGATGTCCTCTTCTCTAAAGGCACCATCATAGAAGAAGAGCTAGACATCATAAAACATGGCTCTGTGCAGGAACAAATCAGGAAGACTTTACATAATATCATGAGTAAGGGGAAGGGGAGCTGTATGGAGTTTCTGCAGCTCATGAAACGTTTCCACCCAGGATTAATGACATCACTCATCTCCAGCTCCCACCCCGGGGGAGAATGAATGAAGAGGTGTCCAGGTGTGTGCACTGCTCTCCCCATTCACTTATATAGGAGTTATGGAAACAGCTAAGCAAGTAAGCAGGAGGACCCCATTTTGAAGATGTGACCCTCATCAATCAGACTCTTATGGCAGAGCCTGTGTATAAAGAATAAACCTCTAAACCATTTTGCACAGTTGCACGAACTTTGATGTCACTTTTTTTTTTTAGCTCTTGAAGCACATTCAGTAACTTTTTATTTTTTCTTTACTTTGTATTTTTTAGTAACTTTGTTTTATGTTACATATAATGTTTTTTTTCGCTGTGCGACAGAGCATTGGAGCACCCACCCCTGCCTACAGATGCCTTATACCAACCCCCCAGAAAAATATGTCAACTCAGGAAGGGCAGCAAAACAAAAAAGTACCAAAACACTACCTGCACATAATGTATTTTATTTTTTAACAGTTGGGAATGGAAAAAAAAATCTGAATAATTTTTCTTCTTCATTAAAGGGGTATTCCGCTCAAACATAACTTTTCATATGTTGCTGCCCATGGTGAGACTTAACAATTCATTCCATACTTGTCATTATCTATTCAGTCTCTTTCCCCCAGTTCTGAGATGCTGCTTTCTCTCCCCTTCCCTTCCGAGACAGCTCATGTAAACAAGTTCCTGGCCGGCTGTATCTATAACTTTGGAGCTTTTTTGTAATTCCGGGAGCGTTATTCTGAGGTCAGGTTGCTAATGAAGTTGCTGTGATTAACCCTCCCAGCATTACAAAACTGCTGCAATGTTGCAAATAAAGACGGTCAGGGGCTTGTTTACATCAGCCGTCTGGGAAGGGGGGGAGAAGGGGAGACAGAGAAAAGCTCACACACAGATTTTTATGTCTTTAGCAGAAAGCAGTGGCTGAGAACTGAGGAAAGGAAACTGATAAGGTAATAACAAGTATGGAAGGAATTGTTAGTCTAATCATGGGCAGCAACATATGAAAAGTTATGTTTGAGCAGAATAACCCTTTAAGGGCAGCTTCACACATATACTATTGCAGCTGATTTCACACTGCGTGTTCCACAGCAGAATACGCTGCAATACTCTGTACTGTCACAGCCTGCCTACTTAACCCATCAGCTGCCAGGCTTTACCAAGCTTATACCTGCCCTTGCTCCCGCCTGCTTCTTCGGCTCCCGGGTTGTTGACGTCCTGCTCAGTGCACTGTCCCACCACAGCCAACTCAGTGACTCTGGAGCTGGAGAAGCAAGTAATGTATTAGCTCATTTAAAGGCCGGCATCCAGTTAGTTAAGTGGCAATGGTTAAATTGTTGTAGCGGAAGGAAAATCCACTGTGAGAAGGAAGAGCTATTGGTCTTCCCTGTGATGCGGTACGGTACGCGTGAAGCTAGCCTAACACAACATTTACTGTGCATTATAAGTGATATGTTAATGTTATTATGCTTGTTACTATTATTCCAAAAATTTTTTTACTAATTTTACACAATAAATTAATATTCACTTAAAAACTCTGTAATATACGACTGACACTGACTTTATTATTTCAAGTTCATCTTTACAAGCTGACCAGCCCAGTATTCCTAGTTTCTGACACCACCATTCAGTTTCATTTATAATAACTGCAGGACAAATGATCATTATGTCTCCCAGCTTCCCCATACATATGAATGTCACACCAGTACATTCATCTAATCTATAGACTCCCATGTACCTGATGGATGGCAAAAACTGTGTCAATTTGGCTAATGTTCAATATATAGCATAAGGTTTTCTAGATGAAATAGAGGGGGCCTCTGTGATTTTCCCTTAAAGGAGAAGTCCGGCAAAAATTTTTATTGAAGTATTGTATTTCCCCCCAAAAGTTATACAAATCACCAATATACACTTATTATAGGAAATGCATATAAAGTGCTTTTTTTCCCTACACTTACTACTGCATCAAGGCTTCACTTCCTGGATAACATGGTGATGTCACTTCCTGGATAACATGGTGATGTCACTTCCTGGATAACATGGTGATGTCACGACCCGACTTCCAGAGTTGTGCGGGTTGTGGCTGCTGGAGAGGATGATGGCAGGGGGACACTGAGGGACACAGGGCACTGGAGGGACACTTAGCATCCCTCTGCCATCATCCTCTCCAGCAGTCACAGCCCACATAGCTCTGGGAGTCGGGTCGTGACCATGTTATCCAGGAAGTGACATCACCATGTTATCCAGGAAGTGACATCACCATGTTATCCAGGAAGTGACATCACCATGTTATCCTGGAAGTGACATCACCATATTATCCAGGAAGTGACATCACCATGTTATCCAGGAAGTGAAGCCTTGATACAGTAGTAAGAGCAGGGAAAAAAGCACTTCATGTGCATTTCCCATAATAAGCGTATATTGGTGATTTGTATAACTTTTGGGGGGCAATGACAATACTTTAATAAAAAAATTCACTGGACTTCTCCTTTAAGTTGGATATATAAACATTATGAGGGGGCTTTATCAAACATGGTGTAAAGTGAAACTGGCCCAGTTGCCCCTAGCAACCAATCAGATTCCACCTTTCATTCCTCACAGACTCTTTGGAAAATGAAAGGTGGAATCTGATTGGTTGCTAGGGGCAACTGAGCCAGTTTCACTTTACACCGTGTTTGATAAATCTCCCCCTAGATATTTATATGACCCTAAGTATGGTGGATGCCACTAAGGGGTATACATTGGGGATTCCCCCTGGCATACTGTATACATTGAGTGGACAATATTGACATATTGTAAAATTAGTTTTAGATATTAGCTGTTTTGTCTTTGCTTCACACACTTCATGGCCATCTAAATAGGTAGAGGATGAACTTACCATTGTTTTCTTGAATCATGTTTTTTTGTCCCATCTATTGTAATATATTGCTTACTTAGAGGGGTAGTGTTATGATTGATGTTGATGGCTATATTGCTAAATTGCCTCTGTTACCTCACTTTTTACATGAATAGTACACACAGGTTGGGAGTGGCACTTTATAAGTGAAAAGTCAAAGGAGCATCTGGGTGCTTTTCTAGGGGTATCTAGAGTTCAGACCCCCTCTGAACAAAATCTTTTTTGGGGTTTGGAGATTAATGTGGTACTCTAACAAGAAAAGAAATCCTTAAAATCAACTGGTGCCGGAAAGTGCCAGAGATTTGTAATTTACTTTTATTAAAAAATCTCCAGTCTTCCAGTACATATCAGCTGCTGTATGTTCTGCAGGAAGGGATTCTTTCCAATCTGGAGAGGAGGATAGGTTTTCCATGGGGATTTGCTATTGTTTTCGCAGAGGTGGCAGCAGAGAGCACTGTGTCACACTGGAGAGAATACACCACGTCCTGCAGGACATACAGCAGCTGATAAGTACTGGAATAGCGGGGGAAAAAATAGAAGTAAATTACAAATCTATTCAATTGATTTTAAGCATTTTAATTTTTTATTTTTGCTGGAGTACCCTTTGATATCACTTTACAGAATCTTAAATCTTACACGGTTTACACGGCACCCAGATTCTGTCAGCCAGTGGTTACCACTAGGGGGAGCTGAGGAACAAAGCGGTTCTCTCTGAACTAAAAAAAAAACTAGGGGGAGTTTATTTCACAAAATACAATACCGTGTTGTTCCTTTCGAGACTCGTCGTCTTTGCAGGACCTGCCCATAAGGCCAATCACAGGCCATGTGAGATGTGAGTTCTATGGAACGGGAAGTATGGGGGACTGAGGTAGGTGAATTTGACTTTTCTTTTTGCTCTTCTGAGGCTGTAGTCATGTCTTAGTCTGCCAGGGAGTTCCAGTGCTCGCTGTTGGCTATGATCCATCTGGTAAGCCTAGCAGTGGGCTTGGATCTGCTGAGAGCTGTACGCTCCTGCCCAATACCAATACAGAAGCTCCCATCTATTATACACTTATAGCTTATCCTAAGGATAAGCCATCAATGTACTATCCTGGAAAAAAACCTTTTCTTGTATACCAGTCATTTTTGAATTGTACTTACAGAAGCGGCCACTAGATGGCAGTGCAGCAGTTAATTTAAAGTTAATTGTGAAAATAATTGATGACATTACAATGTAACGTGTCCTGTTTACTCCCCTAACATCTGTGTACCTGGGCGGTCATGGGTTATAATAGAGATAATTATATAGTATCTTTATAGCTTACAAGGAGAACATCATGAAAAATGAAGTATGATACTACAGAGAACCTGTCACATTGGAAAATCAGTCCAATCTGTAGGCAACATTCATTTATCAAAGGTTTCCACAGAACCTGATATATTATTTTTGCTCTTATACTGTGGCAGGAGTGGCACAGTGTATATGAAGGATCGCAGCAATGGTAAGTAATCCTGCTGCCATTGAAGCAACAGTTTGACAACCCAGTTTGGGTCTCATTGCCAAAAACAGTTTTCTCTTTATTTTTTCATCATGTAATGTATATCCGATCTGGGCCTAACAGTTATGATTGCTGCACTAACACATATTACAGTATGTGGTAATAAGTGTGCATATGTGTGATTAGTTTCTGTGTAAGGCTATGTTCACACTACGTAAAACAACGACCCTAGAATACGGGCTAGTCGTGAAACAACAGCCGTTGTTTAATATTTCCTCCAAGCATGTTTTTAATCGGGCTGAAACATGTCATTTAATTGAAATACTGCGACTAGCCCAATTAACCACTCAGTAAATTTTTTACATTAAAATCAAGTTTAATTTGGCCGCAATAAATTTTACGTGTGCGGCCGCATTGAAATCCACGGCCGTAGTTGTAACATTACCGGCCGCAAATAAATGACATGTTCATTTTTCGCTGATCCGTACGAACTACGGCCGCAGTCTTATACGCTGTGTGCATCGTACGACCGTAGTTCGTACGAATTGCTACATCGTATCATCCTCAAAACTACGGCCGTAGTTTTGCGGTGAAAACTATGGTTGTTGTTTTACGTAGTGTGAACATAGCCTAAGTGTAAGTTTGTGCGTCAGCATGTGTTGTGAGCATCTGTATATGTATATAGTGAGCAGGTGCTTGTGTGCATGCCTATATTTATGTATGACTATAGGTGCATAGTTTATATGTACATTTGTTTGTGACCTTACCAACAATTCAATGCAATCGCTATAGAGAGGTTGTGAGATAGTAAACCACCTGCATTCTCTTTAAGCGGGGAAATATACTGTGTATAGAAATATGTATGCTTTGTGGTTTTAAACTGACATTCTGCATTTGGCCACAAGATGTCGCTGTTTTGCAGTACACAGCCTGTGTTGGTGTCAAGGGACATGAACCTGACAGTTGGAAGATGTGACCTGAAGAAAGAGCAGGCTTGCAGACTTGCGTGCCCCACGCACAGCGCTCTCCTGTATCTGACGGTGCCATATACAGTATTAGGCTATGGTCACACGTAGTATGAATGAGACCAGCCGGGTCACAGAACGGCCGGTCTCAGAAAAGATCATCCCAGCAGGTACTGCAGATGATCTTTAGCGCCGCTGAATTCTGAGTTCCGCATCAGAACTCCCCAAAGCACACTGGAGTGTGCGGCCGGAGCCGCTTGCTCCATTGTGTGAACTGACAGGGTTTTCTGTGTTATTCACTGAATAGCGGCCGCAGAAAACTGACATGTGTACTATGTGTATACACTCCGGCTGGGATTCCCTCAGCCTGCAGCACTACATAAGTACTGCAAAAATTTCTGCAGAACTTTTATAGTGTGAACATAGTCTAATTAAGTGCGGGTGCGATGTAGTGTATGGCCCTCACTTGATTTTATAAATGCCCAAATGGCCCTCGACAGGGAAAAGGTTCCTCACCCCAACTTAGGGGATTAATAGGTATATGGCGGCTGGCTTATCCAAGCTCGCTAATAGGTCAAGTTATATATAATATATATACAATATACAACATATTTCTGAGGGGCACGTTGTGTAGCACAGGGGTATAGCCTTAAGCCTGAGTGTTTGTAATTTTGGGATATTTGAGTTGCTAGTACCTTTGATACCTTTGCATGTTTCAGTTTTCAGGTGCAGTTTTGTTTAAGCTGGTGTTGGAGTCACTTTACTCGTTCATGACTTGGCTGTATCCTCAGGCGCCCACCCCAGTACACAGCTTACAAGGTCATATGTGGTAAAGATCAGTCCAGGTAATTTTTCTGGTGATTTGCTCATTTGGTAAATTTCAGTATTTTTCTTTTTTTTCTTCAGTTAACAGATCCTCGGCACACTTAGGTACATGAATAGCGACGGTGAATAAAAGTTTAACCCATTACTGATCCAGAAGAAGATGAAACAAAACCCCTATGAGATAAGTGCCATTTGCCCTCATTTAGGGGGAAAGATTCCTTCCTGACTCCAGAAATAGCAGTAGGATTATATCCCTGGATCAGTTCTCCATGCTCAGTGGATAAGGATTTCAGATGTGTGCTGCTGCCATGTCTGGAAGGAAATAAAAAAAAACTAGAATTTTTAAAGTCTATTTTTACTTGGGAACTTTATTTCCCGTCGGTATAATAACTCAAGTCCAGGTTTAGCCTCGAGGACGTCTATCATGGGTCCTAGAAAGGTTTTCAGACAAGTCCGGTAATATGTCCACTAATTCTTGCAGATGTTCCTTATAAACAGGCAAGATCGGGACATTGTGGATAGTGTCTTGCATGGAGTAGACGTCACTTATAGCAGGAGTGGTGGGTTGTGAGTATAAACCAGCCAGGTCTTACAGATGGTTAATGGTTCCCAGTGGGCTGAACCTGGGCTGCTATTGGCTGCTGGCATGGTTAGTCCCAGGTGATCACGGACATAGACTTCTTCTTTATTTGCTGTAGGTAAAAAATATCATATATGAGATTGGGTCCAGCTTATCAATTTTACATTTTGTAACTTTTGAATCTTGGTTGGTAACTTGTATGAACTTACTATGTTTGGAATAAATGGAGGTGGTATTTTAAGTGCTTCCAGATCTTCCCAAGTGATGAAACGGAAGAGGGTGCGTTCCTTTATGCACCCATTTACACCCAGACGTCTGCTTGGGTCTTCACACAGTGACTGTAAAGGAGAACAAATACCAGAATGAAAACCTTGATAAAACACAGTGCCTATGGGTATACATGTGATGCCCAGTATACAGTAATGACTCATTTTATACCCCCTAGTCCTTCATCAGTGACACAGTCCTTTGTTATATCACATAGTGATTGTAGCAACAACCAGTTACCTATTCTTCTACCTATGACTTCCATACTTTCTTCATACAAAACTGTACTTGAGATCTACAGGTCCGTGATCTCAGGACATTGAGCCTTTACTACAGCTGTACATAGTGCCAAGAATCAATCATCTGCCCCTACTCACCTCAATGATGCATCTGTATCAGTTTCCAGATAATATTCAGGTAACTCTGATCCCCAACCTGTGTCCTCTCTGCAGTACAGATCTGGCCATTAAAGAGAGGAAGGACCCACTGACATCAGTTTGCACATTGTTCAAATTCCCCCTCTGTCTCCTCCTCACTCCTTCCCTCTCATCTCCTAGCCCCACCCCTAGGTCGCTTCCCCCCTCTGTCTCCGCTCTGGACCTCAGCTAAGTTGGTTCCTGTGTTCCTGCTGTGGTGTCATTTCCTAGTGTTCCTGCTGTCCGATCCTGTACTCCCAGTTGCTTCCAGTATACCTGCGTTTTCCTGTCCAGAGTCTGAACCTGACCCAACCTGTGTTTGCGCCTACTACCATTCCTGCATCAAGTTACCAGCTTTGTGTGAACTGCACCTTGTGACCTGCACCTGTGTCTTCGTCCCCAGTATCTCACCTACATCCGCTACTTTCATCTGGTGTGTCCTGAGTCTGCATATTTGTACTGTCAGTTTGGCAATGTGAGTGGTTCCACCTATGCCATCTGGTCTGCCTTTACCAACTGTCACATGCTTTGTCTATCTCAAGAGGTAACGACCTGGCATATCCTCTGGGAAAGTCTATCTCCACCATCAGGAGTATCTTGTGAAGAACAGAGGATACGCTTAGACAACGCCCTTAGGGATAGATGGACACGTGACACAGTGGGCTGACGTCCGCTGATCCTGACTATATATATATGCACACACGCACCTCCCTTCATATACTCACCTCTGGTGCTATGTAGTTCTTGGTTCCTGCATGTCTGGATACTCCATCCATTTTATTGACGTCCAATCCAAAATCAACAATTTTAATATGACCGGTGCCGTCATTGAGAATGTTTTCAGGTTTTATGTCTATGCGAAATAAGAAATACTTCAGTTAACGTCTTATCTACTCATGTATTAGTATCCACAGAATATGGCATATACAGTATAACATTTAAAATAGAGTATTGTAAACTCATTGGATAGGAGTCCCTGCCCAGGAGATCAGAATGGGAGCTTCAGATGCAGACAACCCAGCAATGAAGGGGTCAATTAACTCCTATCTTTCTGGGCCAGGCTGCCGGCATGTAAGGGTGACAGTCTGATCTCCCTGCTAGCTTCCCTCTATCCTCTGCAGTGCAATGAGCGGCAGCTCACACTAAAGGGAGCCGGGCACTGCGGCTGCAGGGAGAGAAGCGTCTTCACAAACACAGAGTGAGTGAAGACGGCTTCTACTAAAAATAAATAAATAGTACACAGGGGGGAGGGGGATAAAGGCCTAGATTCTTTCACTGACCCCTCCCCCGTGGATGTGATGTTGGAGCTGCCATTCTTCTCCTCAGGGACAGCTTGAACCCAGGAGGCCACCGGTTGCTGATGATCACATGATCAGCCTGCATTTCATTGATTGAGGCCTGGTAATGTGATAGTCACATGCCTCTTCAGTCTGATAATGGCTATCCTAGCTGTCTATTATTGCTACTGTTCTGCCCTAGAGCTGCTGATCCCGGACGGCATTATAATGAGGGCAACCTGGCTGGGCCCCCATGGAGCTCGGGCCCCGGGCGGTTGCCCAGATAATCCGCCTAAGTTTGTAACAGCTGGAAGGCCGCAGGTTTCCCATTCCTTATAGAGCAACTATAAAACCATTGGTGTCACTTTGCATTGGTGACTGATAGAGCGCCATGTTTTTCAAGGTGTTTCTTCAGGTCTCCTCCATAGTTATAGTCCATGACAGTGCTCCTGCAGGAGGAAGGAAGCAGAAGACACATTCATATTCATTGTATATATTTTCTTATATCCTAAGAACTGAGAACATTCATGGTTGTACCTTGGTTTTTAAATTTATGCAGCTCTTCATCAGGAACAGACTTCCAAGCGTCACCTGAAGGATCTCACCTTCCAGCTTCACTTTTTTCTGCTGAACGTTCACAACTTTAACGGCTAGCATCTTCTTGGTGATTTTCTCAGGCGCTAGAAAGACCTACATAGTATGAAGAGATGATGGGTTTTAGGGGCACCGATGATAAAGCAATACATGTGATGGGTTCGTGATATAAACCACATATATATAATATAATTTACTAATCCAACCTTTCCCTTCCAATCAGCTTTTTAACCTTAAACCGTTCGATGACTGGTGAATCTTCCTGGTCGCTTTGGAAGTTGTTATATTTTTCGGCCTTTTCCCCTTACCATGGGAGCAATCTTCATACCTCTTTCTTTTACATGATTATTTCATTACACTGTGCAGCTCTGGGCTATGATCCAGGTAGGGCAACATCTATATGGAGTTTGTATGTTCTCATGTTTGTAAGGGTTTTCTTCTTCGAACTCTGGTTTCTTTCATTTTATACCCTTTTGTCCCTCATCAATGACACAGTCCTTTGTTATATCACATAGTGATTGTAGCAACAACCGGTTACTTATTCTATGACTTTCATACCCTCTTCATTCAAAAATAAGCTCGAGATCTACTGGCCCCCTACCCAGAGGCTTTACCTCCCATACAAAAAACAACACTGTCACTTTGTATAACATCCCTGTACATAGTGCCAAGAACCAGTCATCTGCTCTTACTCACCTTCTCAATGATGTTTTCTGTATCAGTTTCCAGATTATATTCAGGTAACTCTGATAGTTTGCAGTCGCAGCGCCAGTCCATGGCTGCCATTATATGTCTCCCCTTTAATGAGAAGGAGAAAGGTAAACTTCATTATATGCAATGACCAACAAGTCTGTTAAGATATAAGAACCGAAATAGAAGACTATGGCATATATATATATATATATATATATATATATATATATATACACACCTCCCTTCATATACTCACCTCCGGTGCTATGTAGTTCTGGGTTCCTGCATAGGATACTCTATCCATTTTATTGACAGCCAATCCAAAATCAGCAATCTTTTGATGACCGGTGCCGTAAATGAGAATGTTCTCTGGTTTCATGTCTTTGTAAAATAACAAATACTTCAGTTAACGTCTTGTTTACTCATGTATTAGTATCCAGAGTATATAAGATATACTGTATAACATATAAAATATTCTAGACTATTGTAAACTCAATTGTTCTCTACATATCACTGGAAGAAGAGAAATCTATCTATCGATGGATGAAGCCCCCTGTGTGCAAGAACTGAAGGTCTGATGTGATTTCTGCCGCATAGAATCTGTAGGAGAAGAAGTAAAGAATAATAAGTCTTACCATACATCTTGTAGGTATTGAGTGGTATCAGTGCAGAACAGACATGGGGGCCCTAAGAACTACCATTTGGCTGCCCTGGTATAATGGGAATTGTAGTTTTGCAACAGCCGGAAGGCCACAGGTTTCCCATTCCTTATAGAACAGCTATAAAACTATTGGTCTCACTTTGCACTGGTGAGTGGTAGAGCGCCATTGTTTTCAAGGTGTTTCTTCAGGTCTCCTCCATAGGTATAGTCCATGGCAGGGCTCCTGTACGAGGAAGGAAGCAGAGGACACATTCATATTCATTGTATATATTTTTATATATCCTGAAAACTTAGTGAGAACATTCACGGTTGTACCTTGGTTTTCAGATTCATGCAGCTCTTCATCAGGAACGGACTGCCAAGCGTCACCTGAAGGATCTCACTTTCCAGCTTCACTTTTTCTTATGTTTCTGCTGAAAATTCTTCGTTCACAACGTTAATGGCTAGCATTTTCTTGGTGATTTTGTCAGATGCTAGAAAGACATAGGATATAGGATAGAGAAATGATGGGTGTCAGGGGCACTGATGATAAAGGGATACATGTGACGGGTTTGGTGATATAAACAACATATATATATATATATATATATATATATTATAACTCACAAATCAAAAGCTTCCCCTTCCAATCAGCTTCTTAACCTTAAACCGTTCGATGAATGGTGAATCTTCCTGGTTGCTTTGTGAGTTGTTATTTTTTGGCCTTTTCACAGACTCACGAGAGCAATCTTCATCCATTTCTTTTTAATTTCTAATATACATATTTTTTTTCTTTGTTTTTTTTACCATGTTTCTCCTCAGGATGTGGTGTCTCCTTTTTGGGTCCTGATGTCTTTGACCCATCTATATTTTTCTGTATCTCTCCGTGATCCTCTTCAGGACATGGTCTTTTGTTACTGGGTCCTGGTTATTCTGACCCATCTCTCCTCCTCTTCTGCCTTTTATTTGACTTCCTTAGAGGACCCCATAATAGCAAAATCGATCAGTAAGGCTGCATTCACACGTCCTGTAATATTGTCCGTGGTTGCAGGTCCGTGACAATGGACACATTTAGGAACCATTAAAGTGAATGCAGCCATTCACACAATCCATTCCACAACCCCCACTTCAAAAAAATAGGACGTCCTATTGCGGATCTCGGCACGGATCCCCCACTGCCCGGCAGTAGAGATGACAGGAGCGTATAATGTGCGCTCCTGTCATCACATCTGACTACTCACCTACTCCACTGGTGCCGGCCGACTTACATGTCCACCAAAAGTGCCATGGACTACGCTGCCGCCTTCTCGCAGCAGCATAGTCCAGGCCATGTTCGGTGAGCGTGTGTAAGCCATCTGGCACAGGGGAATAGGTGAGTAGTCAGATGTGATGACAGTAGCGCTTATTATACGCTCCTGTCATCTCTGCTGGTGGTGTGTGTGTGTGTGTGTGTGTGTGCACTGATAGGGGATATATATGTACACACCTCCCTACGTATACTCACCTCTGATGCCATGTAGTTCTTGGTCCCTGCATGTCCGGATAATCCATACATGTGGTTGACAGCCAATCCAAAATTATGCAATTTTAAGATAACCGGTGCCGTCAATGAGAAAGTTTCCTGGTTTTATATCTCTGTGAAATAGGAAATACTTCAGTTAACGTCTTGTCTACTCATGTATTAGTATCCAGAGTATATAAGATATACAGTACAACATATAAAATATTCTAGACTATTGTAAACTCAGTTGTTCTCTACATATGACTGGAAGTAGAGAAATCTATTTATCGATGGATAAAGCCCTCTGTGTGCAAGAACTGGAGGCCTGATGTGATTTCTGCTGCATAGAAGCTGTAGGAGAAGAAGTAAAGAATAATAAGTCTTACCATACATCTTGTAGGTACTGAGTAAACTAGTGGTATCAGTGCAGAACAGATATGGGGACCCTCAGAACTACCATTTGGTGGTCCTTGTATAATAGGAATTGTAGTTTTTTTTAACAGATGGAGGGCCGCAGATCACCAATTCCTTATAGAAGAACTATAAAACCATTGGTCTCACTTTGCACTGGTGAGTGGTAGAGCGCCATATTTTTGCAAGGTGTTTCTTCAGGTCTCCTCCATAGGTATAGTCCATGGCAGTGCTCCTGTAAGAGGAAGGAAACAGAGGACACATTCATATTCATTGTACATATTTTTATATAACTTAGTGAGAACATTCATGGTTGTTTCTTGGTTTCTAAATTCATGCAGCTCTTCATCAGTATTAACTTCCAGGCATCAGCTGAAGGATCTCACTTTCCAGCTTGACTTTTTCTGATGTTTCTGCTGAACGTCCTTTGTTCACAACTTTAATGGCTAGCATCCTCCTAGTGATTTTGTCAGATATTAAAAAGACCTATATAGAATAGATAGATGATAGATAGATAGATAGATAGATAGATAGATAGATAGATAGATAGATAGATAGATTTGATTTAGTATCTTCCTTAGAAGACCTCATAATAGCAAAATCGCTGAACCGCGTTCAGGGCGTAAGTGGAAAAATAAAAGCAATATGGCTTTTAAAAGTCGAGGAGGAGAGCGCTGCTTCATTGTGACCTGGACATCCATGTATCAATGACCTTTGGTCATGAATGGGTTAAAGTAGAAGCAGCAATGGTGATTACCTCATTTCAAACTATTTTAACAGAAGCCAACAACAGTGGCGGGTATACCCCAACACAATATATCAATGTCTCAATAACTTGTCATGTGTCCTTGAGCAATTACGGATTGACAATGACTTCTTGAAGGGCGGCCCTCAGGTCATTGAGGTTTTGGGGCTACAGAGTTATAAACTGCTACACGGCAACCCAGCTATTCCTATAAGTTTTTAATGGGTGTGGAGAAAGTGTAGGCTCCATTTGAGGTCCCCCAGTCTCCAGCAGCCATTCCCTAATGATGTGATCTCGATGAGCTGGAGCATTGTCCTTCATGAAGATGAAATTATTCCTGTGTTGTTCATGCAGAGGCACAATGACTGGATTATTGATGTTATTCAGGTAGTATGGGCCTGTCACTGTACCAGTCACAAAGTGAAGGGCAGTTCTGTATTGACTAGACACACCTACTAACACTGTACGACGACCACCAAGCACCACCTAACAGGCTCAAAAAGTACTGAAACATTGAACATGTTCATTCAAAATTTTAGAGAAGGTTAGAGTGCATTTTAGGTTCATCCTCAAATTTTACAGACAAGCCAAATATTGCTAACTTTTTGTAAGTAGTGTATATGATAATGTGGTAAAATAAAGATTTTTTTTGCATTGCTTTCCACAACACCCTGGTTTCCTCACACATACTGATAAGCCCATGTGTGAATGCTTGACACACGCAATTCAGATTTTAAGACCCATTGGGGGCTTAGGGTCCTATTAGATAGAGTGATTTTTAACAAGATTGTTTATCATTAACATGAAATTGTTTACCATATTGCACAGAATGAAAGTCGCTAGTTACAATCTTTACAGTGATTGTTACTATGATCGTTTACTCCATCTGATCCCAGCAAAAGATGGAACGATGTGGAATCATACTGAACGATTAGTGAACGAATGCAGAATTACAGAAAATGAATGTGGAATCACAGCGAACAATTAACAATGATTTTAGGGTCAGATCTAAATCAACGATCAATGACACACAAATGATTTTTCAGTCGTTGCCTGCAATTACACAGGACAATTACTGTTTAGATTTGAACAATATAACAATTTTACGCACAATAATCGTAATAGGGCCCTTACCTAAGGAGGAGACATCACCTATCTGCTGGGGGCGTCTACCTAATGGGAAGAAATAACCAAACATCTGTGGGCATCTACCTTATAGAAAAAAATTACCTACCTACTTTGAGCAATCACCTACCTATTGGTCAGAAATTGTCAACGTACTGGGAGTTCATGCCTAATGGGGTAAATTACCTCCCTACTTGTATGACCCGCCTACCTACTAGGAAACATACCTTCTCAATGTTATGTTAAGTAATCTTTTTTCTCCAAGGCGTGTAACCATTTTTCTCCCCATGATTGGAATCCGCCTTTCTTTGGATTAACACAGTAGGATTATAGGTTGAACTTGACACTTGTCTTCTTTCAACCTTGTTAACTATGTAATGGGGTTGGCCTTCCAACTGGGGGTTTCTAAGAGTTTATGCACACAGAGTAATTCTTGAGGAAAACTCTGTGCAGAATGTGCGTTCTTTCCCCTGGGCTCCATAGACACCATTCTATGGTTGGGCGGATTCTGCTGTCCGCACTGACAAGTTCAGTGTGCTCTCTATGCATTCTCTATATAGTAGATGGCACCCTCTGTGCATCCCCTATATAGTAGATGGCCTCCTGTGTAGGCCCCCTAAAAATCACTAAGTGTATTCCTTCATTCATAAGACTGATGGCTTGTCCACAGGATAGGCATGTTAAATGTGCTGTCATTGGGGTAAGGACCTCTGTCCTCTGTGATCAGCTGTTGGGGGAGGCACTGCATCGGCCCCATACATAGCAATCAGTGCCAAAAACCATGCATTTCTATTGTGCAATGTAGTGAAAGGTTCCAGTAGCTCTACTCCTTTCCATATAACATGCTAGCAGATCATATAATCATCAGTGAGATAGTATTTGTATAACAAAATACAATGACATCACAATTGCTAGAAGATTCCAAAGCAGATTAAGATCCACAGTAAATGTTGAGAATGATAACAAAAAAAACGAAAACAACCCCTCCCCCCCACTTGCAGGAATAGGGTCTCGCATTTACCAATCCTATATACATCTTATGCTTAGTCAAGGATTTTAAGGACACCTAAGGAGCCCGCCACATCTGCCTTAAAGTGACACTGTCACCCCCTTTTTGCATTCTGACTTCTCTTCATAGATGTTAAGGGTAAATTTAGCAGTTTTCATACCTTATTTTACATCATAGGTCATGGTGGTTGTTTAGGTAAAAAGTCATCTTTTATCATCTGCACATTGTGCTAAGTGGGTGGGGCTTAATGACAACTGCACCACTTAGCCCCGCCCATATTGTCACCGCAGACCCCTCCCTCTGTGACGTAATTGGCACAAAGGCCCACCCCTCGCCAACCATTGAAACAGGCTGGTCTAAAGGTTAAGGCCCCACACCCTCTAGGTCGGCCCATACCAATATGTGTCGAGGGGGCCTATGTGCCGATGACGTCACGGAGGGGCGCTGTGGGCAGGGCTAAGTGGTGCAGTTGCTGTGTGAAAGCTGCTAAATTTACCTTTTACACCTGTGTAGAGAAGTCAGAATGCAAAAAGGGGAGGACAGTGTCACTTTAAGGTACCATGTGGTGTTTCGGAATACTCCTATTGACTTGAATGAAGCCTGGTCCACCACTACACAGATGTCTGGCCTGTGTATGAGTACTGGTGCACTGGCTTCCACAAACAGCTGATTTAATCAAGTGCTGTCTATGAACACCCAACTATCAGACATTGCAGGCTTATCCTGTGCATAGGCCATCAATGCTTAAAACCTGGAAAACTGTTTTAAGTTTCAGAATTTTTATTTATTTATTTATTCATTTTTTAACAAAAATTTATAAAGTATGATGTCTGGATCCATCTCACAATTGGTTTAAACCATCCAATATAGCAGTGATTTTCAACCAGTGTGCCGTGGCACACTAGTGTGCCGCGACACATGGTCGGGTGTGCCACGGGGAAAGTTTCCCAAACTATGGTGCCCCTGTGAAACAGGAGAAAACAATGGGGGGAGAGAAATCTGGGGATGGGGGAGAAACAGGGGAGAGAAGCAGGGGGGAGAGAAACATGAGGATTGGGGGGAAAGAAACAGCGGAGAGAAGCACAGGAGAGAAGCAGGGGGGAGAAGTATGGTGGAGAGAAGCAGGGGGGAGAAGTATGGTGGAGAGAAGCACAGGAGAGAAGCAGGGGGGAAGTATGGTGGAGAGAAGCAGGGGGGAGAAGTATGGTGGAGAGATGCACAGGAGAGAAGCAGGGGGGAGAAGTATGGTGGAGAGAAGCACAGGAGAGAAGCAGGGGGGAGAAGTATGGTGGAGAGAAGCATGGGAGAGAAGCACAAGAGAGAAGTAGGGGGGAGAAGTATGGTGGAGAGAAGCACAGGAGAGAAGCATGGGGGAGAGAAGCACAAGAGAGAAGTAGGGGGGAGAAGTATGGTGGAGAGAAGCACAGGAGAGAAGCATGGGGGAGAGAAGCACAAGAGAGAAGTAGGGGGGAGAAGTATGGTGGAGAGAAGCACAGGAGAGAAGCATGGGGGGGAGAAGCACAAGAGAGAAGTAGGGGGGAGAAGTATGGTGGAGAGAAGCATGGGGGGAGAAGAAAACACTGAGTGAGTATAAATACATTTAGAATCTATATTATTAACCCCTTAAGGTCAAAGTCAATTTTCGTTTTTGCGCTTTTGCTTATTCCATTTTAAGTTTAAAAGTCAACAGCGCTTGCATTTTTTCACCTAGAGACATATATGAGCGCTTATTTTTTGTGAAACCAATTGTACTTTGCAATGACAGGCATTATTTTTCCATAACATATGCTGCGAAACCGGAAAAAAATCATTTGCGCTGTCAAATTGAAAAAAAAAAACTAATTTGTTTTGATTTCGTGGAGTTTTGCATTTACGCCGTTCGTCCTATGGTAAAACTGACTTGTTATATATGTTCCTCAAGTCGTTACGATTACTATGATATATAACATGTATAACTTATATTGTATCTGATGGCCTGTAAAAAATTCAAACCATTGTTAACAAATATACGTTCCTTAAAATGGCTCCATTCCCAGGCTTATAGCGCTTTTATCCTTTGGTCTATGGGGCTGTGTCAGATGTCATTTTTTGCGCCATGATGCTTTCTTTCTATCGGTACCTTGATTGCGCATATACGACTTTTTGATCGTTTTTTATTACATTTTTTCTGGATTTGATGCGACCAAAAATGCGCAATTTTGCACTTTGGAATTTTTTTGCGCTGACGCCGTTTACCGTGCGAGATCAGGAATGTGATTAATTAATAGTTCGGCCGATTACGCGCGCGGCGATACTAAATATGTTTATTTATTTATTTATTTATATTTATAAAATGGAAAAAGGGGGGTGATTTGGACTTTTATTAGGGGAGGGGATTTTTTATTAATAAAAACACTTTTTTACTTTTTTTTAACTTTAACTAGAAGTCCCCCTGGGGGGCTTGTATATACATAGCACTGATCTCTCATAGAGATCAATGCTGTGTATATACACAGCAAAGATCGATCAGATCGGTCATAGATTGCTATGGCCTGCTGCAGGCCATAGCATTCTATTGCCGAGCCGGGATCAGCGTCATTCCGACGCTGAGGCCCGGCACGGGCAGAAGAACAGATCTCCCCCCCGCGATGAGATCCGTCCCACTAGACACCAGGGACACGGAGAGCAAAGAGCTTAATTAGCCGGCGCGGCAACGGGACCCGCGCCGGCTAATAAAGGCACTGCCCGGCTGCACGTGTCAGCCGGGATCAGCGCCGTTCAGAGCGGGGTCCCGGCGGGACCACTCTCTGAACACCCCGAGCGGCACCATGACGTATCAGATACGTCATGGGTCGCTAAGGGGTTAACTATATGTATAATATGAACTGTTTTAGTGTCATTTTGTGCCATTTTGGTTGGTGGTGTGCCCCAGGATTTTTTAAGTATAAAAAGTGTGCCGCGGCTCAAAAAAGGTTGAAAATCACTGCAATATAGAATAGGAACCCCCATGTAGCATCCCCCCATGCTGATCTCTACAGTGTGCTTCTGGGAAGTCAGCCTGCGCGCGGCACGTCTGCCACAAAATAATGGGGAGTTTAAAGGTTTAAAATGGCTGAGGTTACTGGATAGGGAGGGAGGGGCTGGGAGGCATTATTTACTGTTAGTGCTCCTCATGAGCGCTCACTGTTAAAGAGCTAGGCGCAACACCCAGTAGTCAGGTGGACCCTGATTTGTTGGGTGCTGCTGTTGGTTCTGACGTCTTCTTTCCAACAGTAGGGGGCGCTGCCTCAGCCCACAACTGAAGTGGCCTCATGGCAGAATTGCCCCTGGCCAAGAGTTACAGGACAGCAGCTCTGCAGTTGTGTTAATAGAGTTTGTTTTCAACCATTTAAGAACTGGGGCTCCGCACTGGGAAAGAATAGCAAGTGAATAGTGAGGGAACAATGAAGAATTTTCTTCTGCCAAAAAGCTAAAGTAATAAATAACTTTCCAATACCCTTCCTTTCCCACCATTCCCTAACTGCTTCTTTTTGGGCCCTGCTGCACATCCCTGTTTACACTCCCGTGTGATCTCGTATTCTCTATAGGGTCAACTCAGGAAGTGAGTCGGTGGGTCAGTGATACTCTGCGGTAGTGAGGTCACTTTGGACGATAGGTCTCTGCATACACCTGTGAATGGTTATCAGATGTGGTGTTAGGAGAATGGTGAGAAACTGTTAGGGGGACATTTATCAAGACTGGCGTAGGCACTGAAAAACAAATTTACACCTGCTCCTGAGCAGGTGTAGCTTTGTATCATGATTTGCTCCTGAGCAGGTGTAGCTTTGTATTATGATTTGCTCCTGAGCAGGTGTAGCTTTGTATTATGATTTGCTCCTGAGCAGGTGTAGATTTGTATCATGATTTGCTCCTGAGCAGGTGTAGATTTGTATCATGATTTGCTCCTGAGCAGGTGTAGCTTTGTATTATGATTTGCTCCTGAGCAGGTGTAGCTTTGTATCATGATTTGCTCCTGAGCAGGTGTAGCTTTGTATCATGATTTGCTCCTGAGCAGGTGTAGCTTTGTATCATGATTTGCTCCTGAGCAGGTGTAGCTTTGTATCATGATTTGCTCCTGAGCAGGTGTAGCTTTGTATTATGATTTGCTCCTGAGCAGGTGTAGATTTGTATCATGATTTACGCCCGAGAGCAGGCATAAATTAGAATAAATCTTGCGCGGGGCGAGGCCACGCCTCCTCCCTACCTTGCCACACCCTCCCCTCTGCCCACCCATCAGGGGAGTGGGGGATACAGATGGCATATGCCACAAATCTGCCCCTCTTCAGTGGCATACACCATGATGGTAAATCTTCCCCTTAGTGAGTACACTGACTATTTTATTAATTTAGCATTTTGGGGTATTTTTTGTTTCCTTGATTCTCTAAAAACTAATATGCCAAGGAAAGGAATAATAATAATAATAATAATAATAATAATAATAATAATAATAATAATAATAATAATAAATAATAAAATGTATATTATATTTATTAGAATATTATTTCTCTTATTTTTGAGCAGTGTGTATGTATTACAGCAGTACAGATGCACCATATACATTTCCCTGTAAGCTAACTCTACTAACTAGACTTCTCTTTCCCTCTAGGTGGAAGGTGACGACATCTCTGTACATGAATTACATTTACCTAAGTCTCAGCAGTCTTCTAGCTAAATTTGAGTTGAAACTGACTTGTTTATGAGCCAACCCGGCCCTCTCATTTCATATAATAAACCATTTCTACTTTGCTTGCATAGCCCAGGAGGCCAGTACACAATTCACCACGCTTGCACTCAGTGCACTCAGCCAATTTGTTTCTATATAGCCCAGGAGGCTTCATAATAGGGAGAAGAAATATTTTTTCACTTGGAGTAGCTGGGGAGTAGGAGAGACACTAGGGGAAGGCTTGTAACACCCACACCAGAATTAACTAAGGGATAAACAGTAGTCACACGTCACCCGTCTCTCCAGATTTTACTTTTATTTTTATTCTAATTAATGGGAGGATGTGCAGAGCATCTGTGATCCGGGTCCCAGAAGTCAGGAGGGGCGGCGGGGGACTAGTGTTGCACAATATGCAATTAAAGTACTGTAAAAGCAACTAGTGAGAATCCCAAAGTGCTACTAACAAGGTAACTGGCAGTCTCCTAGGTCTAATCCACAATCTATTCACATAGTCCTATGCTAACCTCACCACTGGGATATGGCAACCACGTGACAATTGCCATCACCTCCATGAGCTATTTCCTTAGTGTGCCAATGGGATAATATAACTCTATCCTACTACAAAATGTTACATTATATCAATATGTATTAGATTCCTATTGGTTTTATGTTATAACTCTATCACGATTAGCAATATTAATAAAATAACATTATAATAATAATAAAAATAAATACAACATACCCAGTGTATCCAGTACGCTTGTTCTGTATCAGTTTAATAATAATAATATTAATAATAATAATTATTATTATTATCATTATTATTATTATTAATATTATTATTATTATACATGATTCTCTTTGTTAAGAACATGTTAGTTTTTTTTTTTTTTTTAACAGTCAATATAAAGATTAGGAATAAAATGTTTCTATTGACCACTAGATGTCACCACTAAGACTGCATTTTACAGTACATTAGCTAAAGAACCATTTCACTTTACAGCATGTTGTGAAACATAATATTACTAGTCCATCAAAACAAATAAGCCATCACTGGGTCAGACACTGTCAGGCTTTATTTTACATGAAGGCATACTACACACATGAAGATTAGGCCCGAGTATCACGCTACCGTGATATCATATCACAAAATTTAGGGCATTTATGCGATTTTGATTTCCTTATCTCAAACTGTTTATTGGACCAAAAGCCAATAATAGTGCTGGGTATACCCCAAGAAAACATATCACTTTCTTAATAACTTGTCATGTGCCCTAGAGCATCAGTTACAACGTCTCATCCTGTTCGCCCTATTGTCTGTTGAGGCATGGCATCCCACTTTTTTTTAAGGGTGTCTCTTGGGTCATTGAGGTTCTGGTGTACAGAGTTATGAGCCTCTACACGGCGACTTAGCTGATCCCATAGGATTTCCATGGGATTCAGGTGTGGAGAAAGTGCAGGCCACTCCATGTGAGTTCCCCCAGTCTCCACCAGCCGTTCCTTAATGATGTGACCTCAATGAGCTGGAGTGTTGTCCTCCATGAAGATGAAATTAGACCGCAGTGCGTCACCTGACTCCACAGGCCACAGACATGACAGAGGCCTGGGGAATTTTGGGGCCTTGTATTATTTCAGTTTTTTTTGTAGCTATTATACCATGTCACAGAGGCCTTGGGGTACCAAAATATTTGTGTAAGACAAGTTGACGTTTCCATCGGTACCATTTTGGGGGACATGTGACACCCTGATAATTTTTTATAAATTTTTTTTATGAGGTGGTATGAATAAAAAACACAATTTAGCAGCTGTTCTTCATCATTTTTTTTGTTACCGTTTACTATACGTTACATATGACATGTTATCTTTATTCGTCAGGTCGGTACGATTACAGTGATATCCATTTTATATGGCTTTTGTTATAGTTTATGGCATTTATACTATATATACTGTTTGTGTCTTGCATATTATAAGAGCAGCAATAATTTGATTTTTTCGCCAATGAAGTTATGTGAGGGCTTATTTTTTGCGGCATAAGCCGACACTTTTAGTGGTTCACCTTTTGGGTATATTTGACATTTAGATTTTTCCTATATTTTTTTAGGGGGCGGGATTAACAAAATGTAATTTTGGTTAGTTTATTTTATTTTTTAAGGTGTTAATCGGGCGGGATAATTAATGTAACGGGTTAATAGATGGAGTAATTACGGATGTGGCGATACCAAATATATGTATTTTATTTATAGGAGATCATTTATAAAGGGGGGTGGGGAATGTGTATATTTATTTATTTAATTAATTAATTAATTACATTTATTTGACTTATTTGTTTATTTATTTATGTATTTGTGTGTTTGTGTTAACTGTAACTTTTGCAGGTGTATATATAATACATTACAGCACATGATCTGTGCTGTAATGTATTATAAAGTGAATGAGCTGTCAGTACACTGACAGCTCATTCACATGATCAGACCCCTGCCTCAGTGCAGGGGCCTGATCGTTCTAACCATAGTAGCCCAGACGCAATGAGCAGAGACAGCATGAAGTTCAAGGAACGTCATGTTGCGGAAAGGGGTTAATGAAAATAGGGCCCAAAACTGATTTTTGTAATGAAAGTACCATGACCAAGGTCACATGTTACTGAGACACTACAGATTCACCCGCCTCAACCTAACAAAGAACATGAATGTCTCTGGTGGGAAAATCAGCCTGTACATTATGTCACATAGGCCACGATGTGCACCACCTCTGAGCACGGCAGGATTTCCCCCGTTTTTGCTCAGTGTGAACGGGGCCTTACAGAGCAATCACAGGATGGATCAGTCATGCAGCCAGGCCACATATATGATCAGTATATTGTTCATGCAGCACTTTCTGGCAGTGAACCATTGGCAAATCTCCTGTTCTCTGGGAGATAAGTGGCTGCTGGTTGATGACTTTTCAGGATGTCAGAACGCCTGATCAGTGGATGTTGCTTGTTGGCTGGCTGATCACTGGCCCTATTACACAGGAGGATATTGGCCTGTTTGTAGTAGGATCCTAAGGACATACCAATGACAGTGACATAGTGAGGCCTAGCCACAGAGATATGTATTCCTCATACAGACACTGAGATAACATTACTTAGCCCAGTGTCTGCAGGTGAATGTGCGGAACAGGAAGGGTTAACAGGTTTCCCTACTGTCCAATAGAAAACTATAGATCATTCCATACTGTCAGATCCAGCACACACTATGGTATAAAGTGAAACTGGATCAGTTGCCCCTAGCAACCAATCAGATTCCACCTTTCATTCCTCACAGACTCTTTTGAAAATGAAAGGTGGAATCTGATTGGTTGCTAGGGGCAACTGATCCAGTTTCACTTTATACCATGTTTTATTAATCTCCCCCCTATATTCCTGTACTGTACATGTTACATGGCACTGGATCCCTGCTCTGCACTCATCTGAATCAGCATGCAATCTGATATGTGCCCAGGAGAGGGTGCCAGAGCACACTGTATGTTCAGTGTAGAGACAGCAGATACTTCATGGCATGACTTTCCATCATACAGACAGAAATAATGAGCCGGTATTTGTAGACAGTAGTATTTGTGGGTCAGGGATGTGGCAGAACGTGCGTCATGCGTGCGGTGTGACATGCGACTGCGGCACGTGTCATAGGACGTGGGGGCCATGGACCAGGCTGCCGGCTTTGGAGGTCCATGAGGGGATTATGTGAGTCCTGGGTGGTGGCGGGTGGCAACAGGCGGCCTTACTTTCAGGGGTGCCCTAGTTTAGAGGAGGGGGTGCCTTATTTTCAGGGGGATGCCTTTCTTTAGGGCAGAGAGTTTAAGTAGTAGGCATGTTTTAGGAGTGTGTTTTATTTTCAGGAAAAACGGTATGAGATTTAAAAAAAATTGTACTGACACATTTCCATACAAAATATTTAAACTTTTTCATAATTATTTTTGTATCTGTCACTTAAAAAAAAAACTTCTGGTATGTAATAGAGACATATCTTAAGTTTTAATGTGTGGGGGTCTTTGTGTTCTGACCATAACTAGAACCAGTGGGGAGATGCACAGGTCTAAGCACTTCTCTTCCGCTCTATGTGCAGGACAAGATGCTCCTATAGACTTACATTGGGGTCTATCTCAATTACCTGCGCGCTTCTCTGGACTCTGGCGATCACTTGGGGTCTGAATACTCAGAACCCCACCGATAAATGGAGCCGTGCGGAAACTCATAAAATGAAATGCAGCCCGATCTGTTAACATAGAAAACCCAAGGCGATGTAACCGATGGTACATTCACTTTAAATTCATCTTCATTCAATGAATGTAATACTTAGATTTAGCTTCCTGGGGTCCTGAGCAGGGTACCCAGCACTGTTCTCACTGTAGGGCTTATAAATATGAATATGAACAATATAAGAGGAATGTATTCTTCAATTATATGTTCATATCATGTATGTTTCCACTCTCTGCAATCTGATATTCCTATAAGTGTAACCAGTGTGCAGTATGGAAGCCGTGAGCTGAGAAGATTTATCTATACATCAGAACCACATCAGATTTAAAGAGGTTGTTCATATAAAAAAAATCCTTTAAATCAATTAGTGCCACAAAGTGCCAGAGATTTGTAATTTACTTTAATTAAAAAAACTCAAGTCTTCCAGTACTTATCAGATGATGTATGTTATGCAGTAAGTGGTGTATTCTTACCAGTCTGACACAATGTTCTAGCAAATCTCCATGGAAATTCTCTCCTGCTCTCCAGACTGTAAAGAATACCACTTCCTGCAGGACAAACAGCAGCTGAAAAGTACTGGAAGACTGGAGATTTTAAAAGTAAATTACAAATCTTTAGCCCTGTCTGGCACCAATTAATTTAAAGTTTTTTTTTTGTTTTTTTTCTGAACTACCCCTTTAAGACAATTGTATCAGCTCCTTCACCTGAGAATGTTGATGAGACAAGTGTGTTATATCAGTGTACAGTTCTGGCCCAAACCATGTGTATCAGTAGGCGTAATGCTAGCAGTATAAATATGCAGACTACAGGGCATGCTGGGATTTGCAGTTCTGGAACAGCTGGAGAGCCACAGGTTAGGAGGCACTGCCTTAGTGTATATTTTGCAGCAGTAGTTTATGGGTGGCATCTGCTGCCAGTCTCACGTTCCCAGCATATCTAACTGTATATGTGACAGGTTGCTGAACATCACTTTGTGGTCACAGGTTTGGTTGTCATAACTGGATATAATATTTTCTTCCCTGATTTCAGCAGCTGGGACAGGGAGACTGGATTCTATACCCCACAACCTTGTGTATATGCTGACAATGTATATTAGAGTAAACACCAAGTCATGAGGAGGAGCGAACCACCCGTAGAGCTCAGAGACATGATTGTGTGGAGTTATAGATCTAGAGAAGGTAACAAAAACACTTCTGCTGCACTAGTTCTTAAAGAGTCACTGTCGTTTTTTTTGTTTGTTTTTTTGCAGAAATCAATAGTTACAGGCAATTTTAAGAAACTTTGTGATTGAGTTTATTAGGCAAATATGCCATTATCTGCATTCAAAAAGACTTTCCCAGGTCCCCCCCCCCTTCCTCCTCTCTCTCATTCACTGCTCATTATTAGGAAATCTACTCTTTTACACAGTCGAGCCTTGTGTAACCTATGAAGAGGGGAGGGGGGAGGAGGGAGATTAGTCGGCAGCAGAGAGCAGACAACAAAGGATTACACAGCACCAAGCTGTGTGAAGCTGGTATTCAGAGGTCAGTGCTGAGGAGGAGACAGACGGTGATGTAGCTGTAAATTAACTCTTTGTTGTCCTGTTTTGGTGCCTCATCTTCCTCCACCACTCCCCTCTCCATAGAAAACAATGAAGACAGGGGGGAGAGCTTCAAACTGCTTTTTCATGACAAAAATGCACTTTTCGGCTAATAAATCCAATTACAAAGTTTCTTAAAATCGCCTGTACTTTTGATTTCTGCCAAAAAAAGGTACACTTTAAGAGCAGAGCGTCCTCCATAATTCTCAAGAACTAAACTAAGTAATCAGGGGAAAGGGGCCTTGGTAAGAGAGGAGACCAAGAACCCAATGGTCACGTCGAACTTGAAAGATCCTGTGGAGAAACTTCCATAAAGTCAGCCATCACTGCAGTCTCCACCAGTCTGGGCTTTATGGCCAGAGAGAAGCCTCTTCTCAGTAAGGATAAACTCCGCAGAATTCTGTGACATGTCACTTCTTTCGGTGGATAGCGGAATACGCCGGCCCATAGAATGGTGTCTATGGAGTCGGCGGAAAGGCGCGCGGCCAGCCGACGGAATTCCGCAGAGTTTATCCGCGAGAATTCCGTAGTGTGAACCCACCCTAAAAGATACAGAAAGCCACCTGGAGTTGGCAGAAATGTATCTAAAGGACTCCCTCTGGTCTGGTGGATCTAAGATTGAACTGTTGGCCTCAATTCTATGCATCAAGTCTGGAGGAAACCAAGCACTGCCTATCCCCAGTACCATCCCTATAGTCAAACATGGGGGGTAGCATCATGCCGTGGGGTTATTTCAACGGCTGGGACAGAGAGACTGTCAGGGTTGATGGACTCCTTACTAGAAACACATCTAGCTTTGGTCCAGAAAACTGCATAAAGACTACAGAGGCAATGTTCTGTTCTAGTCTGATAGAGGATGTGGCTGTAGCTGAAATGTATTTCTTATCCTGCACTACCCTCTAGTGGACAAATGCTTACATTACAGTTCTGAGCTGAACAAATGTTTATCATGATTATGATTATTATATTTAGTGATTTGTCTGTTTCTTTTACATCTGTAGAAATAGCTGCTTTCTGTTCTTCACTTAAATTCCTTTTTGCATCATGGACAGGCTTGGCTATTCTTTTTTATTTTTTAGCAGTTTTCAACCTTACATTGTATACGAAGAATAGCAGAACATTAGTGATGAGCGAATACTGTTCGATCGAATAGTAAGGTATTCGATCTATCGAATATTATCGAATAGTTAGCCGACTATTCGATAAATATTCGATAAGCGTTCAAATCCCCCAGCTTACGGTTTTAACCTCCAAGTGGTCGAATAGATGTTTTTCAATAATCGAATACTCGTTCCCATTGACTTTAATGGCATCGAATATTCGAATATTCGGGAGATATTCGTACGAATATCGAATATTCGAATATTTCACTATTCGCTCATCACTACAGAACATCCCTCATTATTCCCTATTAGCTTTTAACAATTTTCAATCAATTTGCAAAAAAGGGTAAATGACAATATGTATTTTGTAGATTACACGTTATATATTCCCACATTGTCATTTTTGGCCATTTTACGACCATATTTAAAGACAGAAGTCATTTTGAGGCCAAGTGACAGCTGCTATTTCTATAACCATGGCCATTATTAATAAACAATGGCCATTATTTCAGCAGCTGAGACAGGGAGATTGGATTCAATACCCCACCACCTTGTGTATATAAGGCCTCACAGCTGACAGTGTATATTAAACACCTAGTCATGAGGAGGAGCGAACCACCTGTAGAGCTCAGAGACATGATTGTGTGGAGTTATAGATCTAGAGAAGGTAACAAAAACATTTCTGCTGCACTAGTTCTTAAAGTGTCACTGTCGTTTTTTTTTTTTTTGCAGAAATCAATAGTCCAGGCAATTTGTAAAAAAGTGTAAATGACAATATGTATTTTGTAGATTACACATTATATATTGCTATATAAGGGCTGATCTCACGGGATGGTGCAAAGATCTGTTAGTTCCCCTATAGGGTGTGATGTCATAGGCTGTGTTCCCACACTGTCATTTTACGGACGTCTTTAAGGACGGAGTTCTTTTTGAGCCCAAGTGACAGCTGCTATTTCTATAACCACGGCCGTTATTAATAAACAATGGCCGTTATTTGGCCTAAAAATAACAACCTTTCTTAAAGACCCCAAAAATGACAGCGTGGGAACATGGCCATACAGTGTATGCATCACTATACCAAACAGCATCTTATCTATGTAGCAGTGCCTCACAATGTCTACACAAATACCACCATATAGTGCTGATAGGGATTTTCCAGGATTAGAAAAAGCACAGATATACAGCACCACACCTGTGCTCAGGTTGTATGTGGTATTACAACCCTATTCACTTTAGTGGGAATGAGCTACAAAACTACTTTTTTTTTTTCCATTTTAGTACAAGGCCACAATTTTGGTACTGCTGCACTAGTATATGGTTGAAGGAAGTTTTGCAACAGGGTTTATATACAGTATGTCATTCTTTTAGGCTGCACATAGGTGTTTTGGATCCATGTATCGATCTTACTGATAATGTCACCACAAAAGTATAAAAAACATGACCACTGCAGACAGATGACTTATAGAGAGCGGGCTAGAATTCGGCAATGTCCTTGCCTGATGTAATTTTTCTAAAAAAGAACAGATGATCATTAGATCGAGTCTCAGACTTTGGTGCATATCAGAGATTGTACATCACTACATTGACATTAATGGGACTGAGCTGACTGTGATGACCCTGACAGGTTGCTAGACAGTAGAATCAGACTTCACCTGTAGCACTTCCTAACAATGGCTCCCTGCACAAATAAATTCTTGGATCAATAATCCTTCTCCAGGATCTAGTGATCATAACCTGTAATATTATTACACTCCAGAAATATATCCAGGCCCATTCTCATGTCTTTTATTGGATTCACTATGGCCACTTCCTCTGGCAGAGAGTTCTATATAGTCTCACTGCTCTGACAGTAAAGAAGCTGTATGTACATTGACATTTTTATTTATTCACATTGGCTTTCTATAAATCTATCTTCTGTCTCTACTTTTCCTCTGTTATCTTTCTTTGTCTTCTCTTCTTTCCTCTCTTTCTCTGTCCTTAATCCTTTCTCTCTCTCTCTTCCTCTGTGCTCTCTCCTCTGTACCTGTCTCGCCTCTCTATTATATTCCTCCGTTCTCCCTCCTTTGTCTTTTTTTTCTCTTTTCTCTTTCTGTTCTCATTCTGACTCTTCTCTGTCCTCCCTCATATATCTCTGTCCTCTCCTCTCTCCCTGTTCTCTTATTTTTCTTATTTTCTGTTCTCTCTTCTTTGTGTCTCTCATTTCTTTTCTCTTTCTCTGTTCTGTATGCACCTTCTCCTTTTTCTCTGCCCTTCCTCTTATCTCTGTCTCTCCTCTCTTTTCTTCCTCCTATCTCTGTCTCTCCTTTCTCTTCCTCTGTTCTCTCTCCTGTCTACCTTTGTCTTTTCTCTTTCTGTTCTTACTCTCTGACTCTTCTCAGTCCTCCCTCCTATCACTTTGTCCCACCTCTCTCTTTTCTACATCTTTCTCTTCTCTGATCTCCTCTCTCTCCTATTTCTATGTCTTTCCTTTTTCTCTGGTCTCTTATTTTACTGTCCCTCCTTTCCTCTCTGTCTCTCTCTCTCAGTCCCTCCTTTCGTTCTCTTTTCTCTGGTCTTCTATCTCTCTGTCCCTCTTCTATCTTCTCTGGTCTCCTAACTGTCTCTCCTCTATCTTCTCTGGTCTCCTATCTCTCTGTCCCTCCTGTATCTCTCTATCTCTCCTCTATCTTTGCTGGTCTCCTATCTCTCTGTCCCTCCAGTATCTTATCTAGTCTAATATCACTCTGTCCCTCCTCTATCTTCTCTGGTCTCCTATCGCTCTGTCCCTTCTTTATCTTCTCTGGTCTCCTATCTCTCTGTCCCTCCTCTCTGTTCTCCTATCTCTCTGTCTCTCTTCTCTGGTCTCCTATTGCTCGGTCCCTCTTCTATCTTCTCTGGTCTCCTATCTTTCTGTCCCTTCTTTATCTTCTCTGGTCTCCTATCTCTCTGTCCCTCCTCTCTCTTCTCTAGTCTTCTATCTCTCTGTCCCTCCTCTCTCTTCTCTTGTCTCCTATCTCCCTGTCCCTCCTCTCTCTTCTCTGGCCTCCTATCTCTCTCTGTGCCTCCTCTCTCTTCTCTGGTCTCCTATTGCTCGGTCCCTCTTCTATCTTCTCTGGTCTCCTATCTCTCTGTCCCTCCTCTCTCTTCTCTGGTCTCCTATCTCTCTGTCCCTCCTCTCTCTTCTCTGGTCTCCTATCTCTCTGTCCCTCCTCTCTCTTCTCTAGTCTTCTATCTCTCTGTCCCTCCTCTCTCTTCTCTGGTCTCCTATCTCCCTGTCCCTCCTCTCTCTTCTCTGGTCTCCTATCTCTCTCTGTCCCTCCTCTCTCTTCTCTGGTCTCCTATTGCTCTGTCCCCCCTCTCTCTTCTCTGGTCTCCTGTCTCTCTGTCCCTCCTCTATTGTCTCTGGTGTCCTATTGCTCTGTCCCTCTTTTATCTTCTTTTGTCTTCTAGCTCTCTGTCTCTTCTCTATCTTCTCTGGTCACCTATCTTTGTGTCCCTCCACTCTTTTCTCTTTCTCTATTCTCTGGTCCCCTCTCTGCCCTTCATCTCTTTCTCTCTTCTCTATTCTTCTATTTCTATTTCTATGTTTCTCCTCTCTGTTCTCTCTCTATCCTTACACTCTTTCACTCTTCTTTACTCTTCTATCTCTCTGTCCCTCCTATCTGTCCCTCTTTCTGTTCACTTTCTCTGTTCATCCTCTCTGTCCCTCCTCTCTCTTCTCTAGTCTTCTAATGTATCTCTCTGTCCCTTTCTTTTTCTCTGTTTTCTAGTTTTCTATTTATCTGTCCCTCCTCTCTATTCTCTTTCTCTGTCCCTCTTCCCTGTTCTCTCTCTCTGTCCCTCCTCTCTTTCTCTCTTCTCTACTCTTCTATCTCCCTGTCCCTCCTTTCTATTTTCTTTCTCTGTTCTCTCTCTGTCCCTCCCCCCTGTTCTCTCTCTGGCCCTCCTCTCTTTCGCTCTTCTTTAGTCTTCTATCTCTCAGTCCCTCCTATTGTACCCTCCCATCTGTCCCTCTCTTTGTTCTCTTTCTCTGTTCATCCTCTCTGTCCCTCCTCTCTTCTCTAGTCTTCTATCTCTCTGTCCCTTCTCTCCTTTCTATTTCTCTGTTCTCTAGTTTTCTATTTATCTGTCCCTCCTCTGTATTCTCTTTCTCTGTCCCTCCTCTCTATTCTCTTTCTCTGTCCCTCCTCCCTGTTCTCTCTCTCTGTCCCTGCTCTCTTTCTCTCTTCTCTAGTCTTCTATCTCCCTGTCCCTCCTTTCTATTCTCTTTCTCTGTTCTCTCTGTCCCTCCCCCCTGTTCTCTCTTTGCCCCCCCCCCCCCCCCCCCCGTTCTCTCCCTGTCCCTCTTCTCTTTCTCTCTTCTCTAGTTTTCTATTGCTCTGTCCCTCCTCTCTGTTCTCTCTCTGCACCCCCCTCCCCCGTTCTCTCTCTCTGTCCCTCCTCTCTTTCTCTCTTCTCTAGTTTTCTATTGCTCTGTCCCTCCTCTCTGTTCTCTGGTCTCCAATCTCTCTGTCCCTCCTCTCTCTTCTCTGGTCTCCTATCTCTCTGTCTCTCCTCTCTTTCTCTCTTCTCTAGTCTTCTATCTCTCTGTTTCTCCTATCTGTTCCTAATCTCTTTGTCTCTTCTCTAGTATTCTATCTCTCTGTCCCTCCTCCCTGTTCTAGTCTTCTATCTCTCTCTGTCCCTCCTCTCTCTTTCCTTTCTTTGCTCTCTTTCTCAGTTTCGCTTTCTATTCTCTCTCTGATATCTCAGGCTAAGGGTGGTCCTGCATTATACAGTATATACCTCAATCCAGCTATAAATGTTACATCCATTATTCTCTATTTCTCCAGTACATTGTAAGATATGATTGTGTGCTGGGCACTTTTATAACCCTTAGGCTGGATTCACATGAGTTTTTTGTGGTGCTGCTTGGTCTGTATATATACAGTATAACAGCTGTCTATGTATATGCGTGCTGTCTGTGTGATGGCCCTCCTGCTGTGTCTACTATGATAGCATTGCCGGCTCTCCTCACATCCCTCCCCGCTCCCCCCATCATCCTACTATCATCTGTGTGGATTCCGCTGCCTGTTCTGTCTGTGCCCCAGATAACAAAGCTGCCGTTCTGCCTTGTATTCCATCTCTCCATCCTGTCTTTCTCCATCCCGGTCCCATCTCTCCATCCTGTCTTCCTCCATCCCTGTACCATCTCTCCATCCTGTCTTCCTCCATCCCTGTACCATCTCTCCATCCTGTCTTCCTCCATCCCTGTACCATCTCTCCATCCTGTCTTCCTCCATCCCTGTACCATCTCTCCATCCTGTCTTCCTCCATCCCTGTACCATCTCTCCATCCTGTCTTCCTCCATCCCTGTACCATCTCTCCATCCTGTCTTTCTCCATCCCGGTCCCATCTCTCCATCCTGTCTTCCTCCATCCCTGTAGCATCTCTCCATCCTGTCTTCCTCCATCCCGGTCCCATCTCTCCATCCTGTCTTCCTCCATCCCTGTACCATCTCTCCATCCTGTATTCCTCCATCCCTGTAGCATCTCTCCATCCTGTCTTCTGTGTACCATCTCTCCATCCTGTCTTCCTCCATCCCTGTACCATCTCTCCATCCTGTATTCCTCCATCCCTGTAGCATCTCTCCATCCTGTCTTCCTCCATCCCGGTCCCATCTCTCCATCCTGTCTTCCTCCATCCCGGTCCCATCTCTCCATCCTGTCTTCCTCCATCCCTGTACCATCTCTCCATCCTGTCTTCCTCCATCCCGGTCCCATCTCTCCATCCTGTCTTCCTCCATCCCTGTACCATCTCTCCATCCTGTCTTCTGTGTAGCCTCTCTCCATCCTGTATTCCTCCATCCCTTAGCATCTCTCCATCCTGTCTTCCTCCATCCCTGTAGCATCTCTCCATCCTCTCTTCCTCCATCCCTGTACCATCTCTTCATCCTGTCTTCCTCCATCTGTGTGGCATCTCTCCATCCTCTCTTCCTCCATCCCTTTACCATCTCTCCATCCTGTATTGCTCCATCCCGGTCCCATCTCTCCATCCTGTATTCCTCCATCCCTGTACCATCTCTCCATCCTGTATTCCTCCATCCCGGTCCCATCTCTCCATCCTGTCTTTCTCCTTCCCGGTCCCATCTCTCCATCCTCTCTTCCTCCATCCCTGTACCATCTCTCCATCCTCTCTTCCTCCATCCCTGTACCATCTCTCCATCCTGTCTTCCTCCATCCCTGTACCATCTCTCCATCCTGTCTTCCTCCATCCCTGTACCATCTCTCCATCCTGTCTTCCTCCATCCCTGTAGCATCTCTCCATCCTGTATTCCTCCATCCCTGTCCCATCTCTCCATCCTGTATTCCTCCATCCCTGTACCATCTCTCCATGCTGTATTCCTCCATCCCTGTAGCATCTCTCCATCCTGTCTTCCTCCATCCCTGTAGCATCTCTCCATCCTGTCTTCCTCCATCCCTGTAGCATCTCTCCATCCTCTCTTCCTCCATCCCTGTACCATCTCTCCATCCTGTCTTCCTCCATCCCTGTAGCATCTCTCCATCCTGTCTTCCTCCATCCCTGTAGCATCTCTCCATCCTCTCTTCCTCCATCCCTGTAGCATCTCTCCATCGTCTTCCTCCATCCCTGTAGCATCTCTCCATCGTCTTCCTCCATCCCTGTAGCATCTCTCCATCGTCTTCCTCCATCCCTGTAGCATCTCTCCATGTTGTATTCCGCTCCATCTCTTGTATGTTATTGTTCTCAGATGTTGCAGCCCCGCGTGATACAGAGCCTGATCTGAGGATGCTCCGGCGCTCACAGTTAACCCTTTCCTGTCCCCGCCGCCTCCTCCAGCAGTCCGGATGTGGAAGCATGTTAGGTTTATGCTACATTCCTGCATCCTGATTTTACAGCATTCCCTGAGAGAGCGGAGGGGGGAGGAGGGGGATGGTGATGCTGAGATGATGCACAAGTGATGATGTGGATGCAGAAGGTATATTCTTTTTCAGAGCTGATGCTGATGGTGAGCATGCGGTGAGGTCTCTGTGGCGCAATGGACGAGCGCGCTGGACTTCTAATCCAGAGGTTCCGGGTTCGAGTCCCGGCAGAGATGGTACCCACCGTACTCTTTTGTTTTACAAACAATATAATCTACATTTACTGTAATTATGTATCTGTGCAGCTGCCAAGAGCTGGTCCTCGATTCTGAATGGTATATTCTGAATTAGTCACCTCTCCCCGGGTATCTCTCTCTCTCTCTCGCTCGCTCTTATCTATCCTCTTTTTTTATGCTGTATTTTATATCAATGATGTTTTGTTGGATATATGTATGATAATAAAGATGCAGTTTTTTATATTGAGCTGTATTGTATTTTTTTACTTGATTTAAAGAAAGATAAATGCCTACAAGGATGCTTATTGGCTAGATGTAGCAGAGCTGGATTAGTCAGTTACTATTATGTTATTAAAGGTTTACATACACTCCTATGGAAAATTAGAGAAGTGATTTGTACTTAATGATGGCAAATAGAGCTAGTCACATGTCACTCTGCTACATCTGTCACACTATATACCATCACAACTCTGCTAAATCTATCACTGTCAAACCAACTTGGCTATATGATAAAGTCATCTTTGCCAACTTTACTTTTTGAAAACTACAGATTTTCCTGCATGGCAATAAAAATCTATTTAAAAAACGAACAAATTCAGCTCTGCTATATCAGCATTATTAGTCATATTTAACTATACAATTGTAATAATGGTAAAGCCAGTAGTGACTGTATACACTTCAATGGTAAAGTGTCGGTATGAGAACAGAAAAAACATTTCAGCTCCCTTCCAGAAACTGCGCCACACCTTGGTTGTGTTTGGCATTGCAGCTCATTGAAAAGAATGACGCTTGGCTGCAATACCACACACAACCTGTAGACAGGTGTGGGGCTGTTACAGAGAAAAGCCATATCTTTTCTCATTCCATACAATTATTTGAAGATATAGAAGAAAAGATTTTGTCTTCACGTCAAGCTTCCAGACTGTGTGATACAGGTAAAATGATATTCCGACATGTACAAAGTGTACCAGAGTGGATCCATTCATTTTAATAGACATTTACTACTAGTGTTCTGTCCAGTTCCTGAATAGGAGAAATATATTGAAAATGTCAAAAAGATATGTACCTTAAAAGGGAATCTGTCACTAGGTTTATGCTGCCTTAAATGAGGGCTGCATAAACTAGTGACAGAAATGCTGCATAGATCCGTGTATTACATCCTTCTGTTCATCCATTCTAATATGCAGGAAAATAGGATTCTTGCCACACCCCTCCCCCTGTTCTTTAGCTTCTGATTGACAGTTGACTGCCTATGCACAACATGGATACATAACTGCCAATCAGCAGCTGGTGGGCAGAGTTTTCTGCTTCTCATGAATATCCAGGACTACTGGGCTCATGCACATAATAGAGAGGACTACTTATTGTCCATGTTATTCAGGAGGATATCTCAGAATCAGCTGCACAGAACAATGTAAATGATACCTCATTCTGTTCAGCTTCTCTGTCACTTTTTTATGCTACCCTGAGATAGGACAGCATAAGCTTACTGACAGAATCTCTTTAACCCCTTGCCGCAAAATGATGTTCCAGGACCGTCATGTAAAGCAGGTAGTTCCTGCAACATAATATAATATATACAATAAATGTGAAGGAAAGTGATTCGCTCACCACGTAGCCGCAATCTTCGGGTAGTGAAACCCAATATACTCCAACTATGTGGAGCACTATACTCACAGAGTCGATATGACTTCAGAAATCTTTTTTATTTTCTTATGTAGATAGATGCAGCATACCAGAAGTTACATGCTCACAGCTGATGTGACTCTCACATCCGGACGCCCAAGTACGTCCTCCTCGCGGACGTTTCGGAGGATACAGACTCCTCCTTCCTCATGCGCGAGGACGTAAGAGACAGGGCGGGATTATAACGAATCAGCATTTAACCCTGTAAGTGTAACTCATCAGCAATATGACATACAATTTAACACAATGCTACAAATTCATTATAATACGCATGATAATTGGGTGAAACAGAAGGTAATAACTATAAGTGGTTCAGGGAAGAAACAGAGTGCTGCACCTCACACCTATGGTTGATACTAGTGCCGCTAGGCTATATAAAAAACACATCAGAATTTTGTGTATGAATTGATCAAGCCATACTGCCCCATGTACCTCGTGCCGGTATCTGATACACATGGGTCCCTACACTAAGTCCACACCGTGCCAGTCAGTGGCCACCAACCCCGCAGGCGTGCACAGTCAGGGAACGGGGGCCATGGGACGGCCCTGCGACCCCCATGCCACAGGACCAGACCCAAAAACACCACACCAGAACCCGGCCAGCACCGCCGGCGGAGAAGGTCGCCCCCAAGCAGCACAAGTCTGGATAAGGAATTACACTCACCATAGCTGCAGCAAACAGAATGGGAAAAAACAGGAGGGATTAAAACCATGTGCACTCAGGTGTCTCCTGCTAATTGCGGTCATGTGGGTCTCACCAGGAGGAGTGCAAAACACGGAGAAAAGAGAGAAACAAAATGCGGTTCAGGGAAGAAACAGAGTTCTGCACCTCACACCTATGGCTGATACTAGTGCCGCTAGGCTAAATAAATAACACATCAGAATTTTGTGTATGAATTGATCAAGCCATACTGCCCCATGTACCTCGTGCCGGTATCTGATACACATGGGTCCCTACACTAAGTCCACACCGTGCCAGTCAGTGGCCAGTCAGTGGGTCTGGTCCTGTGACATTGGGGTTGCAGGGCCGTTCCATGGCCTCCCTTCCCTGCATGTGCACGCTTTGCGGGGTTGGCGGTCGCTGACCGATACGGTGTGGAGTTAGCGTAGGGACCCGTGTGGACCAGAGGACCTGCGCGGTGGTACACGGGGCAATATGGCTTGATCAATTCATATACAGACACTCTGGTGTTGATTTTTAATATAGGCCTAGCGGCATTAGTATCAGCCATAGATGGGATGTGCAGCCGTTCCACTCTCTCCAGTTCGTGTTTCACAGTTCTCCCTCTCTGAACAGCTAGCACTCCTTTATAAGACCCACATGACCAAAATTAACAGGATATGTCTGTGCTCACATGTCTGGACCCTATGTCTTCCCCATTCTGTGAGAGCAGCAATGGTAAGTGTAATACCATATCCATACTGGTGTCGTTTGGGGGCAGCCTTCCCCGCCGGTGGTGCTGGCTGGGTTTTGGTGAGGCTTTTTGGGTCTGGTCCTGTGACATTGGGGTTGCAGCGCCGTTCCATGGCCTCCCTTCCCTGCACGTGCACTCTTTGCGGGGTTGGCGGTCGCTGACCGACACGGTGTGGAGTTAGCGTAGGGACCCGTGTGGACCAGAGGACCTGTGCGGTGGTACACGGGGCAATATGGCTTGATCAATTCATATACAGACACTCTGGTGTTGATTTTTAATATAGGCCTAGCGGCATTAGTATCAGCCATAGATGGGATGTGCAGCCATTCCACTCTCTCCAGTTCGAATAACTATAAGTACTTGATACTTACAAAAATGCACTAAAACTGCACACTTCGTTGAGTCCATTAGGACTCAGTGTTTCTCATTTGGAAATCCAATACGTCTCACAACGGAGTAACCTCTTGCGGTTCTCCTCCACAGCTCAACCTGCTCCACTATTTGCCATCTTAAATCACAGATATTATGTCGCAAAAATGTCTCGCAACGGTCGTCTCACCAAATGTTTTCTGCTCCTCCTTTACTCTACTGTCCTGTTTAGTGCCAAATCTGCGTATAGCTGTCTTGTGTTCGTTGAGACGGATTTTTATCGGGCGACTCGTCTGGCCGACATACCCTAGTCCACAGGGACATTTTAGAAGATACACTACGTTTTTGTCATTACAGGTAAAAAAGCCTTTCACCGGATATTTAGTCCCTTTCCTAGGATGACTGATATACTCTCCTTTTATGATAGCACTACAATGTTGGCAAGATAGACAACTAAATGTGCCTTTACGTCTGCTGGCTAGAAATGTCTGTTTAGGAATCTTTTTCTTGGCTACATCACCTCTAATTAATTTGTTACCCACTGATTTATTTTTTCTATAGCAGAAGATCGGGTTCTCTCTAAAGATATTGCTGTACTTCGGGTCACTTTTTAATAAACCCCAATGCTTCAAAACACATCTTCTGATTATGTCAGTGTGTCTATCATAAGTAATACAAAATACCAATTTTTCTTTCTTGTCTGTTCTAACACGTTTTTTTTCTTAAATCATCTCTTTGTAACATCCCAACTTCTTTTTCTGTTCTTTCTACATCTATCTTATTATAACCCCTCTCTTCAAACTTAACCTTAATCTTATCTGCATTTTTCCTATACTCATTCTCAGTACTGGCTATACGCCTCGCTCTTATAAACTGCGATTTCGGTAAGCTTTTAAAGACAGGGGGGGCATGTTGACTGTCTCGATGTAACAAGTTATTACGATCGGTGGGTTTAGAGAACATCGTTGTCTCGAACCCTGTCTTCTGTTTTATAATCTCCACGTCCAAGAAATGAATATTATTCCTACTATATTCCAATGTAAATTTTATGGATTCGTGACACTTATTCAAAGTCTCAACGAATGCCAACAAAGATGTTTCGTCTGACGTCCAGAGCAGGCACACATCGTCCACGTACCTCAGCCACGCGGACGATGTGGGCATGACCGGGACGACAAACTTCTCCTCAAAGGCATGCATAAAAATATTCGCCAAACTTGGGGCTACTGACGACCCCATGGAAACACCATGGGTCTGTAGAAAAAAGTCTTCATCAAATCTGAAATAATTTCTACTTAGGACAAGTTCAAGTTCAATTTGCTATTTTTATTCAGTTGTTCTCTGATACATGCCATACCCTCATCTTGCGGGATATTAGTATATAAACTCTGCACATCAAGTGTGCAGAGAAAGGTAACATCTTTGCTATTTATTTGTTCCATCGCGTTGAGGAAATGGCATGTATCCAGAAGGCACCTGTCCAATTTCTTCACAATTTCCTGCAAAAAGGAATCCACATATACAGACAAGGACTGCAGCAGCGACCCGGAGCCCGAAACAATGGGCCGCCCGGGTGGGCTGCTGCAGTTCTTGTGTATCTTGGGCAGGAGATACAGAATAGGGACACGAGGGGTTTCCACATATAAAGCATCAGCTGTTTTTTGCTGAATGACGCCACCTACCACTCCTTCATTAATGAAAGAGTCAACCTCACTCTTAAACCGCATCGTGGGATCACCAGGTAATCTCCGATACGTTTTTTCATCCGCCAACTGGCGTAGGGCTTCATTGACATAGCAGGTGCGATTCTGGACTACAATCGCACCCCCCTTGTCCGCCTTCTTTATAATTATGGAGGCGTCATTTTGCAAAATGTTCAATGCATTAGCTTCATCTTTGGTCAAATTGACATGTTTGGTAATCGCATGATCCCATAAAGCATGGGCGTCCTGCAATACCATACGTTCAAACATATTTAGTGAATCATTCTGTACATCAGGATCAAAAGAACTTCTTTGATACAAGGCATTCGGTATTATATCTAAGGGAGAAGTGTAACCTTTCTCAGACCTCTTAACATCAAAAAAATAAATCTTCAAACGTAGTTGTCTGCAAAACCTGTAAAATTCGACCCGAAAATCGAATTCAGTAATATCCTTTGTGGGGACAAACCCCAAACCCTTATTTAACACCTTGATCTCATAGTCACTAAGTGTCCGATCCGATAAGTTCACAACCAGATTTTTTTCTTTATAAAAACACATAGGGGGAGATTTATCAAACATGGTGTAAAGTGAGACTGGCTCAGTTGCCCCTAGCAACCAATCAGATTCCACCTTTCATTCCTCACAGACTCTTTGGAAAATGAAAGGTGGAATCTGATTGGTTGCTAGGGGCAACTGAGCCAGTTTCACTTTACACCATGTTTGATAAATCTCCCCCATAGTGTTTATTTTTTCTTCTTTTCTTTCACAATGCGTTTTTCTTTTCCTTTTCCTGTAGTACTCTTTGAATCTATTGTCCCTTCTGATGGTATTACTCCCTCTGAATCCTCTGTCGTCTCCTCCCCCGAGGTTGTCTTCTCTAAAAAACGAATAGATCTTTTCTTTGGTTTATATCTACTCTTAGATTCAGCAGATGTCTCTGATGAGTAGTCAGTAGACTCTCCCGATTTATCACTTCTCAGTTGTCTATCACGTCTTGTTTGTTTACGTTCATCAGCCCACGTATACACACGATTAAGTAAATAATCACGTGTATCACGCTCAAATTTGGACACTTTCCCTTGTAGAATCACGCTGCGCTGTATAACATTCCTGGAACGTCATGCTTTCCCTGCCTCCCCCCGCTGTCCCTAGCGGTGATCGGGTAGCAGGAGGAGGCTGTCTCACACAGCCTCCTCCTGCTGCCCCTGCCCAGATCCGCTCCCTCCGACCGCTCCTTAACCATAGCAACCCAGATGCTGCCCAAAGTGTCTGGCCTGCTATGGATTATAACGATCTGGGGTCTGATCATGTGAATGAGCTGTCAGTGTACTGACAGCTTATTTAATCTATAATACATTACAGCACGGATCATGTATTATATTTACACCTGCGAAAGTGTCTACTTTCATAAGTAATACAAAAATAAGTTAAATAAATAAATGAATTAATAAATAAATAATAAAATAAATAAATATACACATTCTTCATCCCCCCTTTATAAATGATCCTCTATGAATAAAATACACATATTTGGTATCACCGTGTCCGTAATGACCCCGTCTATTAACCCGTTACGTTAGTTTTCTGGCCAGATTAATGCTGTAAAAAAATCAATTAAAAAATAACCAAAATTACATTTTTTTGTTAATCCCGCCCCCTAAAAAATATAGAAAAACGACACATGTAACCAAATGGTGTACCACTGAAAACATCAGCTTATGCCACAAAAAAAAAGGCCTTCACATAACTCCTTTGGTGATAAAATTAAAATATTACTGCTCTTACAATATGCAAGACACAAACAGTTTTTATAGATATAGATATAGATCAATCAGCTTGTTATCTCTGTGGATATAGGATAACTATTGAACATAGGAATACTTTTCAATTTTCATTTTTGCATCTTAGTTTTTTTCCTCCTCACCTGCAAGCTATGACTCTTTTATTTTTTCATCTACAGAGCCATATGATTTTTTTTTTTTTTTTTTGCTAAACCAGTTGTAATTTGTAAAGACACCTTTCATTGTACCATAAAATGCACAATAGAACTGGAGAAAAAATTTGTGGGGTAAAAAACAAACAAGCAATTAAGATTTTTTAGTTTATTTTTTTTTACACCATGCAAGTTGCGGTAAAGACGAATGTCATCTATAATCTTTTTGTCAGCACAAAATTGTAACGGTATTCCATAAATAGATTTTATTTTATTTTCCTGCTTTGACTAATTTTTTTATGTTTTCTTAAATGAATATGTTAAATTCTTTGAGTGGACTTTTTTTGCACCATCATTGGTATTTTTTTTTTTGCTAGTACCATTTTGGTTTAGATTGGACTTTATTGTCTTTGAGGCTAGGTCCACATCTCATTTTTGGCCCCACGCCAGGAATCTATGAAAAAAGGATGCTGAAGTAAGCCCAATGTGTAGTCCGGTGTAGGGCTGACAGCCCCACATGGGCAGAACATAGTCATTTTGTGTTTCCCGGACATACACTTTTGTGCAGGACTCAAAAGCGTGGATGACTGCAAAAATGAGATGTGGACCAGCCTTATAGGTTTTTTGATCAAATTTTTTTGGACCAGCCTTTACATTTTTTGACCAAAGCCATCAGTCTTGGAGTTTGTATTTTTTTATACCTTTTACTGTGCTAGAATAATAACAATTATGAACAATTCCACACACAGTGATATTAAGGCTATGTTCACACTACGTAAAAGTACGGCCATTGTTGCCGATGGCGCGGTGGAACAATGCCTGTTTCTTTATGGGATCCCGGCCAGAGCGTATACACATCGTATACGCTCTGGCCGGGATCCCATACGGGGACGCAAATAACTGACATATCAGTTTTCTAGGGGCGGAATTCAGTGAATTCCGGCCACAGAAAGACCTGTCAGTTCATTTCACTGTGCGCTATGGGAAGCTATGATGCGGGCGCGTACCGGGGACCGGGGTCATGGAACGGCCAGTCTGATACGTAGTGTGAACATAGCTTAAATACGTTTTTTTTTTTTTTTTTATATGGAAAAGGGGGTGATATGATTTCCTATTATCCTATTATAATATAATGTTTTTTAGATTTTTTTTACTTTTTGATAACCAATTTTCATGTTTGCACTTTCGTTTTTTTCTTCATGTTTAAAAAGCAATAGCGCTCGCATTATTTTTCACCTACAGGCCCACGTTTCCTTATTTTTTGCGACACCAATTGTTCTTTGAAATTAAAGACCTTCTTTTGCCATAAAATACGCAGTGAAACCGGTGAAATTGAAAAAAAAAAGAAACTATTTTTTTCATTTTGGGGATTGTGTGTTTCCACCGTTCACCCTATGGTAAAACTGGGCAGTGGCAGCAGGACCCAGTAGAGGTGGGGTTAACTCATAGATTTCAGGTTGGCTGAGAGGTTAGACCATGGGTCTCCAAACTGCGGCCCTCCGGCTGTTCCAAACCACAATTCCCATCATGCCCGGACAGCTGAAGCATTGGATTTGGCTGTCCAGGCATGATGGGAAATGTAGTTTTGCAACAGCTGGAGGGCCGCAGTTTGGAGACCCATGGGTTAGACCTTCACCATGTATAGATCCCAAGCAACTTCTATGCTAGACTGCAGCAAATAATGTGGTTAAATGCCATATCCTGACTGTGCCTAGATAGATAGAATATAGTGAAATTCAGTTTACATTCTTGTCACCAAGCTGGATAAATAATTTTTAATAAGATTGGTGGGATTCCTTAAGAGCTGGGATCTACTGTTATGTTTTGTGCTACGTTGTGAGACTATTAGTCTGCAAAGTCTATGGGCCCTATTACACAGAGCCGTTCGGCCAAATTGTAATAGAGACAACGATCAGCCCATGAAACGATCATCGTTTTATTGTTAGTTTAGGTTTGGACCTAAAATCGTTGGGAGCCGACTGCGCATTGCTACGTGTAATAGCGATGCGCGGCCGACAGCGCCCGATTGCCCAATGCCTCTGACGCTCTCCCTGCTCCCGGTCTTCTCTCCTTTACACAGCAGCTTCCCGGTCTTAGCCAATCACAGGCCGGGACCACCACGACCAGGCCGCTTTGACGCTGTTGCCATCAGGACCAGGAAGCTGCGGAGCACAGGAGAGAAAACTGAGAGCGGGAAGAGGTAAGGTATTAGGCATTTGGGCAAGGGCTGCATGGACATTACTAACAATGTCCATTTTCTTTCACTAACAATTTGCCAAAAGATCTCATCCTGTAGTCATGTCTACAGTATATGCTACTGACCACAGCAAGAAGACATCTAAAAGGTTGACTACCCTGGGGGAGTAGAGAGGCGTAGACTTTCTATGCCAGACAGGATGTAGACTACTTATTACAGACATGCTCTTGTAGCTTCTGGAAGCTCTTTTTAAGGCCTCCTTTGACATCCTTGTTCCTTAAGCTATAGATCAATGGGTTGAGCAAGGGAGTGAACATGGTATAAACCAAAGCGTAAATCTTGTCATTCTCTACAGTGCGCAATTCCTTTGGGACAACATAGACAATGAAAGCAGTGCTGTAAAAGAGGACAACCACTGTCAAGTGTGAGGAGCAGGTGGAGAAGGCTTTACTACGACCATGGCTTGTCTTAATCTTAAGTATTGAGTATATAATGATTATGTACATGGTCACAACAAAAAGAAGAATGAAAAAGGTGGCAACGGTGCTGACAGACTGGTTAGCTGTATTAATAGGAGTCGTATCGGCACACGCTTTAGCCATAAGAGGTGCTAGATCACAGAAATAATGGGTCAAGTCATGGGATTTACAGTATGGAACCCTTACGGTCAGTGTCAGAGGCATAATGGCCACAAGGAATCCATAAGACCAACAAGCAGAGGCCAAAACCCTACACACTCTTTCAGTTATGATGCTGCTGTACCGAAGTGGGTTATATATTGCCATACAACGGTCAAAAGCCATGATGGCCAACAAGGCGCACTCTGTGATTCCGAGGCTGTGAAACATGTAGAGCTGAGCAAAGCACCATTGGAAGGAGATTCGCTTGTTATTGGTCAATAGTATGGATAGGAGTTTAGGAACGGTGGTGGACACATACCATATATCAAGAAAGGATAAAACGGTGATAAAGAAATACATGGGGGTGTGGAGGCTGATGTTAGTCCAAACCACCAAAATGATGATAGTATTACCACTCAGCGTACAAAGGTAGACAATGAGGAAGAAGGTGAACAAGTAGCTTCGAAACTGCTCAAGATCTGAAAATCCAATCAGGAAAAAATCTCCATATAAATCTATTGTGTTGTTTAACTGTTCCATGTCATAGTTGTCTTCTGCAAGACGAATCAGGAAACAAGCTCGGTGGGTGTAATAATGGTTAGTGGTGAGACCTGTAAAGAACAGAAAAAAAACTCTGTTAAAATGTATTATGTGATGTATTACTATTAGAGATGAGCGAACCTTGATCATGCTCGAGTCAACCCGAACCCGAACTTTCGGCATTTGATTAGCGGGGGCTGCTGAAGTTGGATAAAGCCCTAAGGCTATGTGGAAAACATGGATATAGTTATTGGCTGTATCCATGTTTTCCAGACAACCTTAGAGCTTTATCCAAGTTCAGAAGCCCCCGCTAATCAAATGCCGAACGTTTGGGTTCGGAAGCCGGTTAGCTCATCTCATGGCAGTGCTGCTGCTGGAGTGACATAGCGGTGCCAATAAAGGCACCAGAAAAAGAGTCATCTGAATGCAGCCATACGCACCAAACAGCCGTCATCTCTCCTGATCTCCACATACATATGAATACTCAGCTCGGGACAGCATCTGCTGCGGGAAGTGGAGAGGTCTTCATACACAGTAGATACTTGGATGGTCCTGCCGAAATGTGTAGGTTCAGCTGAAATGTCTAATGTGTATGGGGCCTTTAGATTATGTGTGAGCCTTTTTAACAATAACAATTCCTTTATATTTATAGCCCCAACTTTATATAACTTGTCAGGGCTCAAATTATGACTCACAATCTTCCAAAAACTTAGGTTTTTGATGTTTTTTGGATAATGGGAGGATACATGGGGAAAACAGACACTTGCAGATGTTGTCCTTGATGGAATCCAGGACCTCAGCGCTGCAAGGCAACAGTGCTAACCACTGATCCGCCATGCTCCCAGTCTGGGAAAGGACAGGCTTTGGAAAGGCCTGTGAGAAGAAGGATCATTGAGGTGAAGGCTTGTTCCTTTGAAGTACTGGGTAGTAGGCCAAAAGCCTCATAGTGAGGGCATTGTATGCATTTACTTAGAGCAGGGATGAGGAACCTTTGTCCCTCCAGCTGTTGCAAAACTACAATTTTCATCATGCCTGGACAGCCAAAGTTTTAGCTGTCCAAGCATGATGGGAGTTTGAGGCTAGAAGGCCTAGAGTTCACTTGCACTGTTATAAAAAAGTTGCGGCTTCTAATGATGATGGGATACCAGCTCTTCCCTGGATTTTACAGCACAAGCTACAAAGCGATCTCTACAAAATGGGAAGTGTGTATTGTGTGGCTTCACTGACTAGTGTGAAAACACAATGGGAGCTCAATGGGATCTGTAGAAACCCCTACACAGTAAATTCCCTTTAGTGGCAGCTACAGGCAAATTTTTATTTTTCGGCAAACATTTTGATTGGTTGAGGATTGACCAGGGTGTTTAGACCCTGACTGATCACTAGAAAGAACTGGAAGAAGTATTCACAATGGTTGTTCTCTTCTCAGCTCTGTGCATGTACAGAAAGCAGGGAGTGAAGGGCTTAGCTGTGCCTCTTGCTTGTTGTAGCGATTGGTTAGGGTCTACAGACCCGGACTACAACAAAATAAAATTTCTGCAGTGTATATATGGTGCCAATTTTTTTATTTTTTTTTTAAATGACAGGTACATTATAAGTAGATTTTTTCTGGCTGAGACCCCACCTTTAAACCTATCACCATCCTAAACAACATAATAATACATTTGGTCCCCTTTCCATCAACAAAATGGTTTTCATTCTTTGTTTAAAATAAAAATGAAAGAAAAATCAGGATATATGTAAAGAAAAAATTAATTGGCATAAATGTAGCAGCCTACCTTGTTTGCGGCATATGATGGAGGCAAATGCAAAGGCCTTCTGTAACATAGGGTATTTATACTATCTTATAGGTTCCATTAAAGATACTCCTACCAACCAAACTAATGGGAAGCACGAACACGTGATATTTTCCATATTACTGATCCAATACAAATTGCAACATTGAATATCTCTCGGGACGTCATTTTTTCCCCGTGTTTACATCATTAAATTGTTACGTTAAATCCTTAGAGTCTACTAATAAAGAGCAACATAAACAACACCACCATACATGTGATGAATGGAATCTACCACTACACATTGTTTATTATTTATCAAATATGTATTTTTCTTACTCGTTTAGGTAGTATTAATCACAATTTAAAGGGACTCACAATCTCTTAGGGGAAAAAAAAAAAATCAAACCCAAGTTGTGGTTGGAAGAAGGGTGCCTGGTGGTCTGAGCGAGAGGAAAATAGGGGAAGTGATTGACTTTAATTAAAGAAGACCACCTAAGAATTAGAGGTTCTAACTGTACTCTATAAGCATATATGATGTGCCGAACACCTAACCATTTGGGCCTTAGATGTAGTTGGCCCCCCCATCATGTGAACCCCTAGTTGCATTTCTTCAATTGCTTATGTAACACTTTGGTATAGACAGTATAAAGCATGACAAAGCATTGTTGGCTGCAACTGTAAAATTGACAGGAAATCTATTAGTCTGTGGCTCTTGTCATTGTTGGGCCCTTGGCTACCATGAGCAGCCTGATTCCGTGTCAGTGAGTGACAGTTTAAGCCCCTCCCTCTGACAAACCACTTGGATGTTGTGGTTGCCACTAAATGTGGCACCTAGGTGGCTGGAATCAACAACTGTGTAGTAGGAACCATGTGCAATTTACTGCCCGTAACCATCCATCAACCAGAAAGGGCAAGTCAGACAGGATGCAGATATGTAGAACAGTGAGGAGGAAGGATCAATATCAGTTTACAGAGAGAGGAGAGCACCTTGAAACTTAGTGCATCTTTTTCAGCTCAAGATAACTGTGAACATATGTACAACCAATTCCACTAAAAAGTTGTCTAGAACCCTTAAATAGTCACTGACATTTCAAACAACCTCCCTTCATGTCAGGGGCATAGCTAGGATTCATGGGGCCCTGTAGCAAAAAACTGTACAGGACCCCTCCACACAAACACACACTCACACACACGCACACGCCAGCTACCATGGAGGCAGGCCATGCAACTGCTATGGGGCCCGAGCGCCACTTGGCAAAGCATGGCCTGCCTCCATGGTATACCTACAACGTGCGACCCCCCTCTGAACTCCTTTAGTGGCACCAGAACGTTCAGTAACGTCCTGGTGCAGCTAGGGGTTAATAACAGCTGGATGATTGCAAAATACAAGACGTGGGGGCAGAGCTTAGCATGTACACTGCGTAGGAGAGAATGGGAGAGATCCTGGGGAAGCTTGGGCTGTGCACCTGCAAGTACCTGCCTATTGTAGATGATCCACACAGTGTTTAAAAATTAAGCCAAGGGTTTCCTTTCATCTCTCACTTTTTTAATTTCACCCCATAAATAATATTTTTGGAGTTCGGTCATACACTTGTTCCTTATGTGGCCCTGTAGATATAGAAATAAAAGCCCTATCGCTCTTAGAAGACAAGGAGGAATAAACAAAAATGCATAAATGAAAATTGGCACCTGGTCATTTAGGCCATTTTGGGTTGGGTCATGAAGGGGTCATTTTTTCTGCTATTTAAAGTAACCAAAAATCAGCAATTGCTGGATGTTTTGTTTTTGTTTTTTATGTCATTCACCATGCCGGAGCAATATAATTATACTTTGAGGACCCGGCCCACAATGACCCAGTGGACCGCGCTAACTTTAATTTTTGCGCTTTTTTTTTTTCCTCCTCCCCTTCTAAGAGCTCTAGCACTTTCATTTTTCTATCTACAGGGCCATGTAAGGGATTGTTTTTTTCAGGAATAGTTGTACTTTGTAATGGCGTCCTTCATTCTACCATAACATGTATGAAGTATCCATCAAAATATTACTTATAAAAATATAAATTGGTAAAATTAGAAAAAAGAATGCAATATGGTAACATTTGGGGGGTTCCTGTGTCTACGTAATGCATTATATGGTAAAAGCGACATGATACAATTATTCTATAGGTCAGTCCGAACACAACCATATGCAGGTTTACACTGATTTTTTAATGTTTTCTTTTTTAAATAATTTTTTTTTTGCAATAAATTAATAATAAAATGGGCCTATTGTGACTCTTATAACGGTTTTAGTTTTTCACCTATGGGACTGTATAGGAAGTAATTTTTTGAGCCATAATCTCTCTTTTTATTTTCAGTCATGGCCAAAAGTTTTAATAATGATACAAATATAAATTTTTACAAAGTCTACTGCTTCAGTTTTTAAAATGGCACTTTGCATATACTCCAGAATGTTATAAAGAGTGATCAGCTTAAGGGTACAAACCCACTTGACGTATTTGCTGCGTGAATCAGTCTTAAAAATAAGCAGGCAAAACGCAGGTTGGCTTTATACAATTGTTCTGCGTTAAAATACGCAATTGCGTATTTTTGAAGCATGAAGCTACATGCGTTTTTCGCACAGGTTGTTAACAACTGATGCTTTGCTAACAACAAGCTTCACGCGTCAAAAATACGCAATTGCGTATTTTAACGCAGAACAATTGTATAAAGCCAACCTGCGTTTTGCCTGCTTATTTTTATGACTGATTCACGCAGCAAATACGTCAAGTGGGTTTGTACCCTAACAGCAATTACTTGCAAAGTCAATATTTGCCTAGAAAATGAACTTTATCCCCCAAAACACATTTCAACATCATTGCAGCCCTGCCTTAAAAGGACCAGCTAACATCGTTTCAGTGATTGCTCCATTAACACAGGTGTGGGTGTTGATGAGGACAGGGCTGGAGATCAATCTGTCATGATTAAGTAAGAATGACACCACTGGACACTTTAAAAGGAGGTTAGTGCTTGGCATCATTGTTTCTCTTCTGTTAACCATGGTTATCTTTAAAGAAACACATGCAGTCATCATTGCACTGCACAAAAATAGCCTAACAGGGAAGAGTATCGCAGCTAGAAAGATTGCACCTCAGTCAACAATCTATCGCATCATCAAAAACTTCAAGGAGAGAGGTTCCATTGTTGCCAAAAAGGCTCCAGGGCGCCCAAGAAAGACCAGCAAGCGCCAGGACCGTCTCTTAAAAGTGTTTCAGCTGCAGGATCGGGCTACCAGCAGTGCAGAGCTTTCTCAGGAATGGCAGCAGGCAGGTGTGAGTGCATCTGCACGCACTGTGAGGCTGAGACTCTTGGAGCAAGGCCTGGTCTCAAGGAGGGCAGCAAAGAAGCCACTTCTCTCCAGAAAAAAAATCAGGAACAGACTGATATTCTGCAAACGGTACAGGGAGTGGACTGCTGAGGACTGGGGTAAAGTCATTTTCTCTGATGAATCCTCTTTTTCGATTGTTTGGGGCATCTGCAAAACAGCTTATTCGGAGAAGACGAGGTGAGTGCTACCACATGTCTTGTCTCATGCCAACTGTAAAGCATCCTGAAACCATTCATGTGTGGGGTTGCTTCTCAGCCAAGGGAATCGGCTCTCTTACAGTCTTGCCTAAAAACACAGCCATGAATAAAGAATGGTACCAGAATGTCCTCCAAGAGCAACTTCTCCCAACTGTCCAAGAGCAGTTTGGCGATAAACAATGCCTTTTCCAGCATGATGGAGCACCTTGCCATAAAGCAAAAGTGATAACTAAATGGCTCGGGAAACAAAACACAGAGATTTTGGGTCCATGGTCTGGAAACTCCCCAGATCTTAATCCCATTGAGAACTTGTGGTCAATCATCAAAAGACGGGTGGACAAACAAAAACCAACTAATTCTGACAAAATGCAAGCATTGATTGTGCAAGAATGGACGGCTATCAGTCAGGATTTGGTCCAGAAGTTGATTGAGAGCAGCCAGGGAGAATTGCAGAGGTCCTGAAGAAGAAGGGTCAACACTGCAAATATTGACTTGCTGCATTAACTCATTCTAACTGTCAATATAAGCTTTTGTTACTCATAATATGATTGCAATTATATTTCTGTATGTGATAAAAACATCTGACAAACACACATAAAAACCAGATCATGGCAGCAGATCATGTGAAAATATAATATTTGTGTCATTCTCAAAACTTTTTGCCATGACTTTATACCATATTTGTGTAGATCGGACATTTTGATCACTTATTTAAATATATATATATATATATATATATATATATATATATATATATATACATATTATATATATTATATATATATATATATATATATATATATACAGTGGTACCTTGGTTTAAGAGTAACTTGGTTTAAGAGCGTTTTGCAAGAAGAGCTCACAGTTTTTCAAAATTGTGACTTGGTTTAAGAGCATTGTTTTGGTTTAAGATCTCCTGGTATTGGGTGGGAGCGTGAGTGGGGGAGGGGCATGGCCTGCATAGCGGGGTCTGCAGCAAAGTACTCTCACCCAGGAAGTCTCTCTCACCTTCCAATTTATAGCAGGTCCACTTCAGGCTGAGGTTTGCATCAGGGGACAGGACTGTGGGGGTAATCTCTTCATAGCTGTAACCCCTCTCTCCCCGGACAGAGAGCGCTGCATGTATGTGTCCACATCTGCCCTGCTCATTCCTTCATGCTCCCTGCAGTCTCTATCAGTCCTTGTGTTTCCCATCCTGTCCATTCCTGCTATAATGTGCTTGCACTCACACTCAGCTATACACACTGCTGCTATAATGTGCTTGCACTCACACTCAGCTATACACACTGCTGCTATAATGTGCTTGCACTCACAATCAGCTATACACACTGCTGCTATAATGATTATAAAATGATTTTTGGGGTGTGGAACCAATTGTCTACATTTCAATGATTTCTTATGGGAAAATTTGCTTTGGTATAAGAGTGGATTTGGATTACAAGCACGGTCCCGGAAGAATTATGCTCGTAATCCAAGGCACCACTATATATATATATATATATATATATATATATATATATATATATATATATATATATTGTAACAGAAAATCTTCAATCCTGGCGCTTTTTTACCTCTTTTAGTTTACGCCATTCACCGTACGTGATGGGGATTGTTTTAATAGATTGGACAATTACGCACGCTACGGTATATAATGTTTACTTATTTATTTTTATATGTATAATGGGATAGGGGGTGATTTGAATTTTTACTGGGGGAGGGGCTTTGGGGTATTTTTAAAAACATTTTTACTTTTTTTTACACATTTTTCGTCCCCTTGGAGGACTATTACATTCAATCATTAGCTTGCATCCACTATACAATGCTATGCCGTAGGCATAGCATTGATTAGTGTGATAGGCGATCTGCCCATTAAGCCTGCCTGTGGCAGACCCAATCAGCAGAGCACCGATTGGACCACACAGAGGAAGGTAAGAGACCTACAGCGGCCCGTGAAAGCGACCAGGACCCCCGCAGTTACAGCTGCTCCTGTCACTTACTCTTAAACGCCGCGATTGCTGCTGATTGCAGCCGGCCCCCACCTGCTATAAAGCGTGCTCCGCTCCGCTGCTCTGCTTTTTAACCCACTACGTACCTGTACGCTCAGGGTCGTCTGGTGACAGGCGGCCAGGGTGTACTGGTACGTCCTAGGTCATCTAGATTGGACAATTACCAAGCTACGATATATAATATGTTTATTTAATTATTTTTACATGTTGTATTTTTATGATGGGAAAGGGGGTGATTTTAACTTTTATTGGGGGAGAATCTTTGGCATATTTTTTTTTAACTTTTTCACACTCCTGGGGTCCCAATTGTTAACTGACAGGAGCTGCTCCCAGTCATTAAGGGTGAGGACCCGGCTCCTGAGCTTGCTTTATAGCCCCATAGGCACATATTGGCGTACGGGTACGTCATGGGTCGTCCGGCAATAGTCATCTAGGGGTTGAGACGTCAATTCTTTCGGCGGTATGCGGAATCAGCCGGCCCATAGAGTGGTGTCTATGGAGCCGGCGGAAAGGCGTGCAGCCGTGTGCGCGTACAGGCGACGGAATTCCCCGGAATTCATCCGCGAGAATTCCTCAGTGTGAACCCACCCTCAGTGAGAAAGGATGGCCTCATAGACCGTCATTTTAAGTCTGACTCATCACGTGACACTGAGCGCAGGGGAGGACCGCGCTGAGCCTAGACTTCCCCCGGCTCGTTCTCATGATCGGCCAACAGTGGCACTTTAAGTTTACAATGTTAGACTTTTTCTTTGCCAAAATTGGTCTTTTCTCTGTTAAAAAAAAAAAAAAACCACAGGAAGCCTCAGTCCTTTGCATGCTCATGCAAGGTAGGACACTTGGTCATCCGGAGGGCATTTAACTTAGGCTAATTATATATATCAGCACAGAGGGAGCATAGATCACAGTTTGACAGGAGGAGTGACACCTAGTGGCCATATGTATACTGTTGATTTAAAACGTAAAGGGGTATTTCGTACAAGGGGTGTTTTTTACTATATGGCGGGCATAGCTTTTTTATTGTGCAACAGAATTGTGTCCTGGCACTGTTAATTATGACAACACATGGGGGGACATGTATCAAGCGGCGTATTTTATTTTTTCGTCGGAAAGTGGCGATTTGCGCATATTTTATTCGCAAATGGCCGTTTTGCTAATAAAATATTTAAAAATCGGCACTTTCCGCTGGGTACGCCAGGGGGGCGGGGAGGAGGTGTGGAGGGGGCGGAACAGGATTCATCTTTAGTTTGGCAAGAAAATACGCAGGAAACCTACTCCAGCTCTCAGCAGTACGCCTCTACATAAATCTCCGTAGTGCCGGAGCTGCGGGGACATTTTTAAGTCTGGCGCAGAAAACGTCGGACTTAATAAATGTCCCCCATGGTGTCTAGTCCATATCACCGATCACCTGGTATCACGACATGTGTGGTGCTCTGCAGCTCACAAAACGGCATTCACATTGGTTCGTGTCGTGGTAGAAATAAAAGGCTGCGGCACTCACAGGCTAAATGCATAACCACGTTTATTCCATCACATTGTTGAGGATACAAACAGGTAGGCTATGACGGTTTCGCGCTCCCAGCGCTTCCACTGGCCCAGTGGAAGTGCTGGGAGCGTGAAACGATCGTAGTCTACCTGTTTGTATCCTCAACCACGTGATGGAATAAACACGGTTATGCATTTAGCCTGCGAGTGCCGCAGTGTTTCATAGCTTTTTTAACTTAATAAAATAAATTTACCTCCCCGGCTCCAGCATCACCGACACTATTCTTCTGCTCCGCCCACTTCCGGGTCACCTCACGGCATGTTGCAGGCCCGCCCCGGCCAATTAGCGGCTGCAGTTGCAGTGGCTATTGGAGCAGCGTCGGAAGGATTGTGGCAGAAAGATTACATCGGCGACAGTGCAGCCATGGAGGTAAGTTTACTTTATTATGTAAAAACCGCCCATGTTTGGCCATATAGTAAAAATCACATCTCGTGTCACTGTCGTTATAACTTTTAAAACTTAAAGCGACTCTGTACCCACAATCTGTCCCCCCCAAACCACTTGTACCTTCGGATAGCTGCTTTTAACCCCTAGACGACCCAGGGCGTATAGTTACGCCATGGAAGTCTGTCCCCAGACGACCTAGGGCGTAAGTGTACGCCCTGGGTGTTTCTCCCGCTATGAAGCGTGCTCCGGAGCGGAGAGCGCTTCATAGCAGGTGGTGCAATCAGCAGCCAAGACCTCACCGGTAATGACACGCTGCAGCAATCGCGCTGCCGCGTGTCATTAACTCCTTAAACGCCGCGGCCGCGGCGTTTAAGTGTAAGTGACAGGGGGAGTCCCCTGTCACTTACCGATCGGGACCCCCGCAGTGTGACTGCGGGGGTCCCGATCGGTAAAACGGGCCACCGGAGGTCTCTTACCTGCCTCCGTGCGGTCCGATCGGCGATCTGCTACTCTAAGCCTGCACAGGCAGGCTCAATGAGCAGATCGCCGATAACACTGATCAATGCTGTGCCTATGGCATAGCATTCATCAGTTTAGAAATCAAACTAATCTATGTAAAAGTCCCCCAAAGGGAATTCAAATGTGTAAAAAAAAAAAAGTTAAAAACACTAACACACTACCCCAAAGCCCCTCCCCCAATAAAAGTTGAAATCACCCCCCTTTCCCATTATATAAATAAAACATATAAAAATAAATAAATAGATAAACATATAATATACCGTAGCGTGCGTAATTGTCCGATCTATTAAAATATAACAAGTGTCATTGCGAACGGTAAACGGCGTACACGAAAAGAGGGAAAAAAGTGCGCGGATTACCGATTTTATGTTACATTATATATATAAAAAAATTAATAAAAAGTGATCAAAACGTCCGATCTTCACAAATATGGTATTAATAAAAACTAGAGATCATGGCGGAAAAAATGACACCCCATACAGCCCCGTAGGTGAAAAAATAAAACCGTTATAAGCGTCACAATAGTCCCATTTTATTTATAATTGCCAAAAAAAAGGATTTCATTTAAAAAAAAAATATAACATTAGAGAATCTGTGTAACCTGCATATGGTTGTGTTCGGGCTGACCTATAGAATAATAGTATCATGTCGCTGTTACCATATAGTGCATTACGTAGACACAGGAACCCCCCAAACGTTACCATATTGCATTCTTTTTTGCGATTTCACCAATTTATATCTTCATAAATAATATATTTGAAATTACATCATACATGTTATGGTAAAATGAAAGAAACCATTACAAAGTACAACTATTCCTGTAACAAATAAGCCATTACATGGCCTGTAGATAAAAAACTGAAAGTGCTGGAGCTCTTAGAAGGGGAGGAGGGAAAAACGGAAACACTAAGATCAAAATTTGCGCGGTCCACTGGGTCATTTTGGGCCTGGTCCTCAAAGGGTTAATCCAACATCTGTCCTGGGGTCCGTTCGGCAGGTGATGCAGTTATTGTCCTAAAAAACAACTTTTAAACTTGCAGCCCCGTGTCAAACGGCCGAGGCCTAGATTGTGTATGCATTAGGCTTGCACAACCTCTCTGTCCCTCCTCATCATTAGGAATGTCCCTGGAACATTTTCTCCTGTCTGAACATTGCAAAGGTGCCTCAACGATCCAGTCCATGTTCAGTATTCACACAGCTGATGAATAGGAGACAATCTGCCTGGAGCATTACTAATGATGAGGAGGGCGGGGAGGAGGGACAGAGAGGTTGTGCCAGCCTAATGCATACACAATATAAGCCCCGGCCATTGGGCACAGGGCTGCCAGTTTAAAAGTTGTTTTTTAGGACAATAACTGCATCACCTGCCGAACGGACCCCAGGACAGATCTTGGATTAAAAGCAGCTATCTGAAGGTACAAGCGGTTTGGGGGGGTCAGATTGTGGGTAGAGAGACGCTTTTGTTCACACTATGTAAAAAAACACAGCCGTATTTCATAACAATGCCGTGTTTGCGCAAACAACAGCCGTTATTTTGCCGTATTGTTTACGTAGTGTGAACCCGGCCTAAGACTTTAAAGCATTAGGAGACTGGACCTGGATTTCTGGTAAGTATAGCTTTGTTTTACAGCATGATAACAGAAAAAAATTATATAAATTGCAAACTTGCTTTATATTGCATCTACTGTTGATTTAGATTTTGATACTTATAACATCATTTATATAAAAAAGGTGACAGGTGACCAGATTCAAAGTTCCCTAAATAGCCTGATACTGTTAGGACTGCCTAGCGAGATCCACAGTATGTATAACTGTTTCTCATTGACCAAGCTAATAAAAGAAGGGCACGACACTGAAAAGAAAAGTCCACATTGTAGTGGGTGCAAGCAGTCCAACACCTGGATCTCTTTTATAGGTAGGATTTAAACATTGTGAAAGATAGTGACAGACATATAGAGGAAAAAAAATAAATTGCGATTTTTTTATTTCTTTATTTTATGCAGGGTGTCGTAGTAGAGGCATAGTGGATAAGGGGTGTAGAAGCATAGAAGATGAGTATATAAGGGGAGTAGCAGTAGTGGGTGTAGAAGTAGCAGTTTTGGGAGTAGTAGTATCAGGAGTGGGGGTAGTAGCAGCAACGGTAGTGCAAGCAGTAGAGCAGTATTGGGAAAGGTTTTGGCGGTAGTAGTAGAGCAGTATGGGGAGAAGTATTGGGGGTAGTAGTAGAGCAGTATTGGGGGTAGTAGTAAAGCAGTATGGGAAGAAGTATTGGGGGTAGTTGTAGAGTAGTATTGGGGGTAGTAGTAGCGTAGTATTGCAGTACTAACTGCACTGACTAGTGCTCTAAGGAGCTGCTCCCGTTCTTGTGGGTCCGTGCGAGCTTCTTGGCCGTTGGGGGCGGGAGGTATCTGCGGTGCTCCGGGTGTGGGCAAGTGGTGGCTGCAGTGCTCCAGGTGCGGTCGGGCGGTGGATGCAGTGCTCCGGGTGCGGTGGATGCAGTGCTCCGAGCGATCTGGCGGTGGATGCAGAGCTTCTGGTGCGGTCGGGCGGTGGCAGCAGTGCTTCTGGTGCGGTCGGGCAGTGGCTGCAGTGCTTCAGGTGCGGTCGGGCAGTGGAGGCAGTGCTCCAGGTGCGGTCGGGCGCTGGATGCAGTGCTCCGGGTGCGGTCAGGCAGTGGATGCGGTGCTCCGGGTGAGGGCGGTGGCTGCAGTGCTCTGGGTACGGGTGGGTGGCGGTTGCGATGCAGCAGCTGCCTGGAGTAATGTCCCCCAGCTTAGGCAGGCTGGCGGCGGTGTCCCCCACAAAGTGAAACTTGAAGTTGATGCCGGCGGATGAGTGCGCTGGGCAGCAGCATGTCTCCTGCAGCACCTCCGGTCCAATGCACCTGGGTCACGGTGGAGCAACCTGCAGAACAGAGCCAGAAATTATTTTTGAAAATCAAATCGGCGATTTTCAAAAAAAATCAAATCGTGAGCTACCCTCAGGGTGAATTAATCAAATTATTTGATTAATCGCGCAGCCCTAGAGGAAGCTATGCCATTACAATGCAGTTAGTCGTTTGACATTAGTCAGTTGCCGGGGGGATCGGCACTATGGGGGTGGGCAATGCTCCTAACAGTCTTACCGGAACATGGCGCAAGCAACTGACTGCACCGGAACGGCGCTGTGGATGACCGTAACAGACATACCTTCATGCTCGGCATCTACTGTGCAATAGGGACATATTAGCAGGTTAGATTTGTCTAACCTGCTGATAGTTTCCCTTTAAGTGTCATCTGGTCCAATGTGGTTATTATGGTGCCAAGTATACATTACACATATTGACTTTGTCCCTGTTTAGACCTTTAAGGTATATGTATAGTTTTTAGCAGTTCAATGTGCATTACCAACCAGTTATACCTACCTATAATGCCTTTTCTGGTTTAGTTTCTTGCTTTCAGAGATTCACTGTAAATCTATTCATGGTTATCCCCTTTTTTCTATTAGTTAAGTGCATGCTGAGCTCTGTATTGCTGTAACATGCTCGATCTGTCATTACAGTGCATTTGGCCCATCATGCACATTGCCGCCTGTGTTTGCCTTTTACAGCTTTTAATATTTCTGTGTAGTACACTAATCTGTCCTCAAGATGGCAGTATTCCACTTCACATCTTGGCATGTAAAGTTCATTTGCAAAATAAATGAAAAAAGTGTAGTTTCCTGCTCTGTTTCCGTCTGACACACTAATGATAAGGTTTTGGTAATTTTCCCTGTAATACCTTTGCATAAGCAACAACATCCTCATACCAATGGAAAAAATGGAAAACACACACGATAATGTCATGATGCCCTGATTTGTGCACAATTGTGGTAAAAGAGCAGCGATTTTTTGCAGCGCATGGCAGAACTGTAGCCAGGAGACAATACATCACTGAGAGTATAAGTCTGATTGGGCGGTCATGGGCCCCCCAGGAGCTCGGGGCCCCGGGCCTATCCTATACATCTCCTATAGAGCTAGTATACAGATCCTATACATCTCCTATAGAGCTAGTATACAGATCCTATATATTTCCTATACAGCTAGTATACAGATCCTACACACTTCCTTTAGAGCTAATATACAGACACTATATATTCCCTGCAGGGCTAGAATACAGATCCTACACATCTCCTATAGGCTATTTTCACACGTCAACGTTTTTTCAGCTCCGTTTAAAATTACGTTGGTTATTTGAGTCTAAAATAACAGACGTCATTTAGCAGCCTGGCCTCCCCTTATTCTAGTTTGGGGTTACTAATTGGCATTTGGATGCGGCTTAATTGAAAAGTCCATTGAATTTAATAGTAAAAACAGAGAAAGAACGATGACAAAAGAAAAACTGTGTGTGAACAACTAATAAAAAAAAGTCAGCTGTTTGCAAAAGACGTCCGAAATAATGTTTATTAGTTTGACGTCCACGGTAAAACCGTCTGTTATTCAATACATTGTGTGCATTGGACGTCCGTGTTTTCATTGACTTCAATGCAATGCCATTGCAGGCAGTTAAATCGCAGCAATAATAATATCTCCAATAGAGCTAGTATACAGATCCTATACATCTCCTATAGAGCTAGTATACAGATCCTATATATCTCCTATAGACCCAGTATACAGATCCTATACATCTCCTATAGACCCAGTATACAGATCCTATACATCTCCTATAGAGCTAGTATACAGATCCTGTACATCTCCTATAGAGCTAGTATACAGATCCTATACATCTCCTATAGAGCTAGTATACAGATCCTATACATCTCCTATAGAGTTAGTATACAGATCCTGTACATCTCCTATAGCGCTAGTATACAGATCCTATACATCTCCTATAGAGCTAGTATACAGATCCTATACATCTCCTATACAGCTAGTATACAGATCCTATACATCTCCTATAGACCCAGTATACAGATCCTATACATCTCCTATACAGCTAGTATACAGATCCTATACATCTCCTATAGAGATAGTATACAGATCCTGTACATCTCCTATAGAGATAGTATACACATCCTGTACATCTCCTATAGAGCTAGTATACAGATCCTGTACATCTCCTATAGAGCTAGTATACAGATCCTATACATCTCCTATAGACCCAGTATACAGATCCTATACATCTCATATAGAGCTAGTATACAGATCCTATACATCTCCTATAGAGCTAGTATACAGATCCTATATATCTCCTAGACCCAGTATACAGATCCTATACATCTCCTATAGACCCAGTATACAGATCCTATACATCTCCTATAGAGTTAGTATACAGATCCTGTACATCTCCTATAGAGCTAGTATACAGATCCTGTACATCTCCTATAGAGCTAGTATACAGATCCTGTACATCTCCTATAGAGCTAGTATACAGATCCTATACATCTCCTATAGACCCAGTATACAGATCCTATACATCTCCTATAGAGCTAGTATACAGATCCTATACATCTCCTATAGACCCAGTATACAGATCCTATACATCTCCTATAGAGCTAGTATACAGATCCTATACATCTCCTATAGACCCAGTATACAGATCCTATACATCTCCTATAGCGCTAGTATACAGATCCTATACATCTCCTATAGAGTTAGTATACAGATCCTATACATCTCCTATAGACCCAGTATACAGATCCTATACATCTCCTATAGAGCTAGTATACAGATCCTATACATCTCCTATAGACCCAGTATACAGATCCTATACATCTCCTATAGAGCTAGTATACAGATCCTGTACATCTCCTATAGACCCAGTATACAGATCCTATACATCTCCTATAGACCCAGTATACAGATCCTATACATCTCCTATAGCGCTAGTATACAGATCCTATACATCTCCTATAGAGCTAGTATACAGATCCTATACATCTCCTATAGACCCAGTATACAGATCCTATACATCTCCTATAGAGTTAGTATACAGATCCTATACATCTCCTATAGACCCAGTATACAGATCCTATACATCTCCTATAGAGCTAGTATACAGATCCTGTACATCTCCTATAGACCCAGTATACAGATCCTATACATCTCCTATAGACCCAGTATACAGATCCTATACATCTCCTATAGTTAGTATACAGATCCTGTACATCTCCTATAGACCCAGTATACAGATCCTATACATCTCATATAGAGCTAGTATACAGATCCTATACATCTCCTATAGACCCAGTATACAGATCCTATACATCTCCTATAGTTAGTATACAGATCCTGTACATCTCCTATAGACCCAGTATACAGATCCTATACATCTCCTATAGTTAGTATACAGATCCTGTACATCTCCTATAGACCCAGTATACAGATCCTATACATCTCCTATAGACCCAGTATACAGATCCTATACATCTCATATAGAGCTAGTATACATATCCTATACATCTCCTATAGACCCAGTATACAGATCCTATAGCGCTAGTATACAGTACATCTCCTATACAGCTAGTATATAGCCCTATGGCTCCTGTCTCACACACATGATCCTCCCATTATTCCCTATCACTTCCTATCACGTCTGTATGCGGCCTGTATCTACCTGCCAGGACCTGATCCATCTGCTCACTTGGTAATCTCTTACTCACTGTAATAATGCTAAACAAAAGTGGATCTATGGGCAGAATTTACCATTGTGTTTGTGCTTTTAAAAAAAATAAATTTATTGTGTTTTCTGCCTTTGCACTTGTGGGAATCCTTGCGCCTAATTCTTGTAGTCAGTTTCCTCAATTCTGTGATGGTTCGTGCCCTGTGCGCCAAAACTGTTGACTTTTTTCCCCCCTGAGTTTTGATACTAGCGTGATTTGTCAACTGCAGAAAAAAAATAAAAAATAAAATAAAAAGCTTAGCGATCGATAAGAATTGTGTAGCACTCCACTCCAGACATCAGATGCCAGGTGTGTGCGGTGCTGGTGTGAGGCGAGGGCTGAGACCGCTCGCTCCTCACTTCGTGTCCACCGTATATAACCCGAGCAAACGAGTCGAGAATATCCGAGGAAAACTTTAAGAGTTTATGTCATAAGGAAATGTACTGGATTTATCGGATGAATACATTGAATCCCCTGGGTCTTAATGAAACTCTTGAACAGGCTTGAAGAAGGCATGGCTGAACGTGCCGAAACGCGTTGCCTTGGAATTAACATTCTTGTGGATAAAACGTCCTCAGATCCACAACGGTTATTTACATCTACAGGCGTCCAGGAGGGGGATCGGTCTAATTACAGCCTGTCCCCCACAGTCAGGGCCGTATTTACCACTAGGCACCCGTGGTCCGGTGCCTAGGGCGGCGCCCAGCAGGGGGCGGCACCCGCAGGGAACAATATTTTTTTTTTTCGAATTTTTTTTTTTTTTTACCCCCGCCGCCGTAGGCACCGGCCCACGGGTGCCTGGTCCGCGCCTGGGGGGGGGGGGGGGGGTGTTGTGCCGCTTCGGTCCGGTGAGCTTCCGACACACGCTGCCTCTATCACTGGCCGGAAGCTCACAGCTGCAGCCCTGCGGTCCTTCTCTCCTGCTCGGCAGCGGCGCACGTGAGAAGTTCCTGGACCGCGGGGCTGCAGCTGTGAGCTTCCGGCCAGTGATAGAGGCAGCGTGTGTCGGAAGCTCACCGGACCTGCCAAGCCTGCCTCACCTGCCTCTGCTCCCCCGGCCGCTCCCTCTTCCCCCAGCCTCTCCTGTACCCCCCTCCAGCCTCTCCTCCTGTACCCCCCCTCCAGCCTCTCCTCCTGTACCCCCCCTCCAGCCTCTCCTCCTGTACCCCCCCCCTCCAGCCTCTCCTCCTGTACCCCCCCTCCAGCCTCTCCTCCTGTACCCCCCCTCCAGCCTCTCCTCCTGTACCCCCCCCTCCAGCCTCTCCTTCTGTACCCCCCCTCCAGCCTCTCCTCCTGTACCCCCCCCTCCAGCCTCTCCTCCTGTACCCCTCCTCCAGCCTCTCCTCCTGTATCCCCCCCCTTCAGCCTGTCCTCCTGTAGCCCCCGTCCAGCCTCTCCTCCTGTACCCCCCTCCAGCCTCTCCTCCTGTACCCCCCAGCCTCTCCTCCTGCACCCCCCAGCCTCTCCCCCAGCCTCTCCTCCTGCACCCCACAGCCTCTCCCCCAGCCTCTTCTCCTGCACCCCCAGCCTCTCCTCCTGCACCCCCAGCCTCTCCTCCTGCACCCCCCAGCCTCTCCCCCAGCCTCTCCTCCTGCACCCCCCAGCCTCTCCCCCAGCCTCTTCTCCTGCACCCCCAGCCTCTCCTCCTGCACCCCCCAGCCTCTCCCCCAGCCTTTGCTCCTGCAACCCCAGCCTCTCCTCCAGCCCCTTCTCCTGCACCCCAGCCTCTCCTCCAGCCTCTCCTACTGCACCCCACAGCCTCTCCTCCTTCACCCCCAGCCTCTCCTCCTGCACCCCACACCCTCTCCTCCTGCACCCCCTACTGCACCCCACAGCCTCTCCTCCTTCACCCCCAGCCTCTCCTCCTGCACCCCACACCCTCTCCTCCTGAACCCCCCAGCCTCTTCTCCTGCACCCCCCAGCCTCTTCTCCTGCACCCCCCAGCCTCTTCTCCTGCACCCCCCAGCCTCTCCTACTGCACCCCACAGCCTCTTCTCCTGCACCCCACAGCCTCTTCTCCTGCACCCCACAGCCTCTCCCCCAGCCTCTTCTCCTGCACCCCCCAGCCTCTCCTCCTGCACCCCACAGCCTCTGCCCCAGCCTCTTCTCCTGCACCCCCAGCCTCTCCTCCTGCACCCCCAGCCTCTCCTCCTGCACCCCCCAGCCTCTTCTCCTGCACCCCCCAGCCTCTTCTCCTGCACCCCCAGCCTCTCCTCCTGCACCCCACAGCCTCTCCCCCAGCCTCTTCTCCTGCACCCCCAGCCTCTCCTCCTGCACCCCCCAGCCTCTCCCCCAGCCTCTTCTCCTGCACCCCCAGCCTCTCCTCCTGCACCCCCAGCCTCTCCTCCTGCACCCCCCAGCCTCTCCTCCTGCACCCCCCAGCCTCTCCCCCAGCCTCTCCTCCTGCACCCCACAGCCTCTCCCCCAGCCTCTTCTCCTGCACCCCCAGCCTCTCCTCCTGCACCCCCAGCCTCTCCTCCTGCACCCCCCAGCCTCTCCCCCAGCCTCTCCTCCTGCACCCCCCAGCCTCTCCCCCAGCCTCTTCTCCTGCACCCCCAGCCTCTCCTCCAGCCTCTCCTACTGCACCCCACAGCCTCTCCTCCTACACCCCCCAGCCTCTCCTCCTGCACCCCCCAGCCTCTCCTCCTGCACCCCACACCCTCTCCTCCTGGACCCCACACCCTCTCCTCCTGCACCCCCAGCCTCTTCTCCTGCACCCCCCAGCCTCCTCTCCTGCACCCCTAGCCTCTCCTCCAGCCTCTTCTCCTGCACCCCAGCCTCTCCTCCAGCCTCTCCTCCTGCACCCCACAGCCTCTCCCCCAGCCTCTCCTCCTGCACCCCACAGCCTCTCCTCCTGCACCCCCCAGCCTCTCCCCCAGCCTCTCCTCCTGCACCCCACAGCCTCCCCCCCAGCCTCTCCCCCAGTCTCTTCTCCTGCACCCCCAGCCTCTCCTCCAGCCTCTTCTCCTGCACCCCCAGCCTCTCCTCCTGCACCCCACAGCCTCTCCCCAGCCTCTTCTCCTGCAACCCCCAGCCTCCTCTCCTGCACCCCTAGCCTCTCCTCCAGCCTCTTCTCCTGCACCCCCAGCCTCTCCTCCAGCCTCTCCTCCTGCACCCCACAGCCTCTCCTCCTGCACCCCCCAGCCTCTCCCCCAGCCTCTCCTCCTGTACCCTCCAGCCTCTCCTCCTGCACCCCACAGCCTCTCCCCCAGCCTCTCCTCCTGCACCCCACAGCCTCTCCTCCTGCACCCCCCAGCCTCTCCTCCTGCACCCCACAGCCTCTCCCCCAGCCTCTCCTCCTGCACCCCCAGCCTCTCCTCCAGCCTCTTCTCCTGCACCCCCAGCCTCTCCTCCAGCCTCTCCTCCTACACTCCCAGCCTCTCCTCCTGCACCCCACACCCTCTCCTCCTGCACCCCCCAGCCTCCCCTCCTGCACCCCACAACCTCTCCCCAGCCTCTTCTCCTGCACCCCACAGCCTCACCCAGCCACTTCTCCTGCACCCCACAGCCTCTTCTCCTGCACCCCACAGCCTCTCCCCCAGCCTCTTTTCCTGCACCCCCAGCCTCTCCTCCAGCCTCTCCTCCTGCACCCCACAGCCTCTCCTCCTGCACCCCCAGTCTCTGCTCCTGCACCCCAAAGCCTCTCCTCCTGCACCCCACAACCTCTCCCCCCAGCCTATCCTCCTGCACCCCCAGCCTCTCCTCCTGCACCCCACAGCCTCTCCCCCAGCCTTTCCGTCAGCACCCCCCCCAGCCTCTCCTCCTGCACCCCCTAGCCTCTCCACCAGCACCCCCAGCTGCTCCTCCTGCCTCCCATCTTCTCCCCCTGCCCCATCTGCTCCTCCGCCTGTCCCCCATCTTCTCCCCCTGCCACCCCAGCTACCCAATCTTCTCCCTGCCACCCCAGCTGCTCCTCCTGCCCCCCATCTACTCCCCCTGCCACCCCAGCTGCTGCCCCCGAGCTGATCCCTCTGCCCCACATTGCTCCCTCTGCCCCTCATCTGCTCCTCCCCCTGCCCCCAGCTGCTCCCTCTGCCTCCCCAGATTCTCCCCCTGCCACCCCTAGCTGCTCCCCCTCCCCGTCACCCCAGCTGCTTTCCTTCCCCCTGTCACCCCAGCGGCTTCCCCTGCCACCCCCAGCTGCCTCCCTTCCCCTGCCACCCCCAGCTGCCTCCCTTCCCCTGCCACCCCCAGCTGCCTCCCTTCCCCTGCCACCCCCAGCTGCCTCCCTTCCCCTGCCACCCCCAGCTTCCTCCCTTCCCCTGCCACCCCCAGCTGCTCTCCTTCCCCCTGTCACCCCAGCTTCTCCCCTTCACCCCAGCGGCTTCCCCTGCCACCCCCAGCTGCCTCCCTTCCCCAGTCACCCCCAGCTGCCTCCCTTCCCCAGTCACCCCCAGCTGCCTGCTTGCAGACTAGTTGTGGTCGGAGAAGTCTTCTTGATTGCTGCGCCAGATGGAGAAGAAAGCAAAAAGTGAGCGACGGCAATCGGAGAAGACGTCACCTGTGAGTCATTAGTAACTGCACTGTAATCACTTCTATAGTGTGCAGAGCCTATGTACCATTGGGGTCTAAATGGGTCAGTGTATTGTTTGCGGTAGTGTACTGACACAGCCCCGCGGTCACTACAGTACACTAGCGCAAACTTTTAAACTAGAATACACTACAACTCCCAGCATATGCTGAGGGCTGCAGACTGTCAGTAAATGCTGGGAGTTGTAGTGCCTGCAGCTGTTGTAGTTGGGTCCTAGGTGCATTATACACTGGATGCTTTGTAGCATATAAGAATACAGAGATCTGTGGGGTCTCAGTGCAGGGAAGTGACCCCAGAACATCACTAATAGGGGATAGTGGTAGATGTTTTGTTCTATCCCCTATTAGTGATGTTCTGGGGTCACTTCCCTGCACTGAGCCCCCACAGATCTTTGTATTCTTATATGCCACAAAGCCTCCAGGACCCAACCACAACAGCTGCAGGCACTACAACTCCCAGCATGTACTGACAGTCTGCAGCCCTCAGGATATGCTGGGAGTTGTAGTGCAGCGTAGACAGATGTATTGCTGGACCTTCAGGGCTGATGGTTGTCACCCACAGATTGCAGCCACCAGGAGCCTCTGCACACAGTGATTTATTACAGGGTTGTCCTCTCAGAGACTACAACTCCCAGCATACCCTGAGAGCTGTATAAATGGAGGGATTTGTCAAAAATACAGATGAATTTAGGAAAGGAGCGGGTCAGCATGTCGTGTCTCACTGGTTCTATATTGGTGAGCCCCAGGTCCCCCAGTCCGACACTGGACAGAAGCGTCCCCCAAACTAAGACGTCCCCGGCCTCCTTCCTTCCTCCATCACATTTGTTTGATGAGAACAGCGGGCATCAAGCAGAGCGACACCCAAGTGCCAGGGTATATACCATGCATGTACAGTAATGGGGGGGGCGCCTCAGCGTGCAAAGTGCCTAGGGCAGCATAAGCTCTAAATACAGGCCTGCCCACAGTGAAGTTAGTCTATAGGATTTTATACTCTCCTTACACTATGATATTGGGTCTCTATTGGGTCGCTATTTTTCTATTGTTTTACATACATATCTTACCAGCGTACATTGTTTCTCCGGATTTTTGTGGAGCGCCCTTCTATTAGATGTTCATTCTGAACGGAGACCCATATCAATGCTGTCTGTGGATACTAGGTGTTGTGGGTGGGTTCTGTATAACCCTATACCCACATACACCGGGTGAGTTTACCTTACTTATTTGGATGAGCGCTGCCCTTTTTTTCCTATTGTATCCATTCCAGACATCGCATACAAGTATACCTGACCTCTATATACAAACAGATGTCCTGGGTCAGAGCGGAATTTATTACTAAGCGTGCGTAACATAATGAATACACTATACACCAATTGAAACTAAGCGTGCACGCCAGAAGCAGCGCAGAAGTGTCACTTACGCTTTGCAGCCCTGCCACCATGGAGACCACTTTAGAAGGTCTGTATAGAGATGCTGGAGGGGGAAGAGATGCTGACTGTGAGGGAGGGAAGAGAGCATGTGCTGGAGGGGGGAGATAATGCTGAAGTGGGGGAATTTGTGCTGGAGAAAGGGGGTACACGTTCCTTGGCTTCCCTGCACCTCTATGAAGCCATACCAGGGGTCACCTGCTGCAGCAAGTCCATCCTGCCTTGCAGCGAGCTCTTCTGAAGACCAGCGGCCCTTTAGACTCTGCTCCCTGGTGGGGCACTCTGCCTGTAGAGGTGTGGTGTCCCACTAGAGGTGTTACTATTGTTTACACCCTTCACAAAAGTCTGTACTTTTTGTGGTCTTATTGTGGAAAAAGTAGTATTAACCCTTAGACGACCCAGGGCGTATAGTTACGCCATGGAAGTCTGTCCCCAGACGACCTAGGGCGTAACTGTACGCCCTGGGTGTTTCTCCCGCTATGAAGCGTGCTCCGGAGCGGAGCGCGCTTCATAGCAGGTGGGGGCCGGCTGCAATCAGCAGCCGCGACCTCACCGGCAATGACACGCTGCAGCGATCGCGTTTAAGTGTAAGTGACAGGGGGAGTCCCCTGTCACTTACCGATCGGGACCCCCGCAGTGTGACTGCGGGGGTCCCGATCGGTAAAACGGGCCGCCGGAGCTCTCTCACCTGCCTCCGTGCGGTCCGATCGGCGCTCTGGTCACTGAGCCTGCACAGGCAGGCTCAATGAGCAGAGCGCCGATAACACTGATCAATGCTATGCCTATGGCATAGCATTCATCAGTGTAAAAATCCAAGTAGTGAATGTAAAAGTCCCCCAAAGGGACTTCAAATGTGTAAAAAAAAAAAAAAGTTAAAAACACTAACACACTACCCCAAAACCCCTCCCCCAATAAAAGTCTAAATCACCCTCCTTTCCCATTATATAAATAAAACATATAAAAATAAATAAATAGATAAACATATAATATACCGTAGCGTGCGTAATTGTCCGATCTATTAAACTATAACAAGCGTCATTGCGAACGGTAAGCGGCGTACACGAAAAGAGGGAAAAAAGTGCGCGGATTACCGATTTTATGTTACATTATATATATAAAAAAATTAATAAAAAGTGATCAAAACGTCCGATCTTCACAAATATGGTATTAATAAAAACTAGAGATCATGGCGGAAAAAATGACACCCCATACAGCCCCGTAGGTGAAAAAATAAAACCTTTATAAGCGTCACAATAGTCCCATTTTATTTATAATTAATTGCCAAAAAAAAGGATTTCATTTAAAAAAAATATATAACATTAGAGAATCTGCGTAAACCTGCATATGGTTGTGTTCGTACTGACCTATAGAGTAATGGTATCATGTCGCTTTTACCATATAGTGCATTACGTAGACACAGGAACCCCCCAAACGTTACCATATTGCATTCTTTTTTGCAATTTCACCAATTTATATCTTCATAAATAATATATTTGGGAATTCCATCATACATGTTATGGTAAAATGAATGACGCCATTACAAAGTACAACTATTCCTGTAACAAATAAGCCCTTACATGGCCTGTAGATAAAAAACTGAAAGTGCTGGAGCTCTTAGAAGGGGAGGAGGGAAAAACGGAAACACTAAGATCAAAATTTGCGCGGTCCACTGGGTCATTTTGGGCCTGGTCCTCAAAGGGTTAAAGAGGATGTACCATCAGGAACATCCTCTTTAATCAGACCCAGGGATAGAACGGCGCCTTCACAGGGAAGTCGGTGCTGCGGTCCGATTTTTGAACCGAGCCCAGTTCCTGTGTACGGCACCATTCTATCAACGGGTCCTGGGCCGGAGCTGACGCACAGGAGGCGGGCCGGCCCTCCCCCAGTAAGAGGGAATTCCCTCCCCTCTATGACGCAGTTTCATTAGAATCAATAGAGCTGTGTCATACAGGGGCGGGGGATTCCGCCCACTGGGGGCGGGCCAGCCCGCCACTTGTGCTTCAACTCCAGGCCAGAACCCGTTGTTAAAACGGCGCCGTACACAGGAACCAGGCCGCAGTTCAAAAAACGGACTGCAGCGTTGGCTTCCCCGTGACTGCACCGTTCTATCCCTGGGTCAGATTAAAGAGGATGTACCTGATGAACGAAATGTATGTTTAGGGATTATAGATAAGTAAGAGAAACAAAGACATTTTCTTTTACAAATGATGATAAACTCTAATCTCTGTATTTTAAGATTTGTGGAGCTTTGTTTGCTTATATATACTGTATATGATCATGTTAAATAAAGAGGGGGGGAAAAAACCAGCCCTATAAGGGAGACCGCCTTAGCAAACTACATCGCTCCACCACCCTGATGAATCCGTTAACCTGAGCGGGAGAAACACGTTGGAATACGTGGGGTGCAATTTTAGATCACCCACTAGAACCACTATATACCTTGTTTTTTTGTATATTGGTCTATAACACTATAGATATAACACAATACCGTTGACGGCTAGACTATCTCTTAGTGACCTACACAATACACCATACTGACAATAATTACCTAGTGTAGGGTTATATTCCCCTAGTGGGGACGCCCACTTAGGGACCTAGTTGCCAGGCAGGGTAAAACAGGTCACTATTTGATTATAATTTTTTTTGTTTATTTTTGTTATACTATTCCACTTTGTTAGTGGTACATACCAAATAAAACTAAGCTTTCATTTACTTAGTTGTGGATTACAGTTACTTTCCTTGTTCCGTTTATATACAATTTCCTAACTGTAAACACACTATTTCACCTCCCAACCTACAGTGGGACACCATTGGTATACATAACCACATTCAAATACAGAATATTTGATATCGCCGCATATTTGGTATAGCCGCATGGAAAAATGAATTATTAATCACCCTCGGTAAATAGTGTATAGGAAAAAAAAAATACCAGCTTTGCTAACTTTTGGTCACATCATACTCAAAAAAAAAAAAAAAAAAAAAAGGATGCAAAAACAGATGCAATTGTGTGTCATCCGTTTGGATTTGTTTTTCCATTGACTTCCATTATGAAAAAAAAAAAAAAAAAAAAAAAAAGATTGAAATGGATGCGGTTTTTTAACGGACACAAAAGTATGACTATGTTGACTATGTTTTTGACTATGTGTTGACTATGTTTTTCTGTTTGTATACGTTCCTACTGCACATACCCCGTGCAGTAGGAATGTATATTTGTTCCTGCTCTGACGGGGCTTGCTGATCTGAACGAGATCACTACAGTGAGAGCGATCCCGCTCACATCTGTGTCCGGGGCCGGAGGTAAAGAGAGTCAGCTGCGATCCCACAGTTGACTCTCATTAACCCCTTTAACGCCGTGATCTACAGCGATCACTGAGTTTAAGGTGCTCAATGACAGATCAAGCATCTGTCACTGAGTGATCGGGACCCCCACAGTATGGCTGCGATCGCATGTGCTGACAGGCGGGGGTAAGCTCCTTACCTCCGTCCTGTCGGATGGGCCATCTATAGATAGAGTCTGCTCTCAGGCAGGCTCTATACATAGATCGCCGATAGCACTGATCTATGCAATCTAATGATGATGAATAAATCTAATGAATAAAATTGTAATAAAAAAAAGTTTTTAAACGTATAAAAAAAAAACCTTATAAACCCCCTCCCAATAAAAGTTTAAAAGACCCCCTTGCCCATTATAAAAATTGTCCGATGTAATAAAATAAAAGATTATTGTTCCCGCACGGTTACGGCGCAAACAGAAAAAAAAAGGACCAGGATTACTGATTTAATTAAATATTATATCACAAAAAAATTTCTGTTACACCAATATGAGATTAATAAAAACACAAGATCATGGCGCAAAAAATTACACCCCAATTGGCCCTGTAGGTTGAAAAATAAAAGCACTATGGCTCTTAGAAGGCGAAGAGGAACATTGTATTAATCTGACCCAGACTTTTGTGCATCAAAGGGCTCAGTCTTGAAGGGGTTAAAAGTAACCAATTAAAAACAGATACGTTGAATGGATTGCAGTGTGAACAGTATTGACAGTACTACATCAGTGCCTTCTAAATAGGATTGAGCTGCTTTGAATACTCCAAAGACATCTTTTCATCCCAGACATCACTTCCTGGTTTCTCAAACTATAAATAATTGGATTGAGAAATGGGGTGAACATGGCATATACCAGAGCATACAGTTTATCAGACTCTACCGAATGAGCCTTCTTGGGGGTAGCATACACTATACAGGCAGTGCCGAAGAACAAGGCCACCACCATCAAGTGTGAGGAGCAGGTGGAGAAGGCTTTCACTCGTCCCTTTTTCGTCTTCATCTTTATGACGGAAATGATAATATTAATATACACGAGAATGACAATGGCAAGGTTAAACATGGTGGTAAAACCGCCAACAAATCGATTGATGGTGACGGTGACTGTGATGTCTCCACATGCCAGGCTAAGTAATGGCGCTAAGTCACAGAAGAAATGATTAAGATAGTGGGGTCCACATAATGGAACCCGAGAAGTTAGAGTCACTGGAATTACTGCTATTAAAAACCCATTTATCCAGCACATCAGGCTTAATTTTCTACAGACCCTGGTATTCATGATAGTATTATATCTAAGAGGCTTACATATGGCTACATATCGATCAACAGCCATGACAGACAAGACAATACCCTCTGTGATCCCCAACCCATGGAACATATAGAGCTGAGCAAAGCACCAGTAGAAAGGGATCTTCTTATCTTTGGTTAACAGCATTATTAGAAGCTTCGGGGTAGTGGTGGTAACATACCAAGTCTCTAAGAAGGCCAGATTGGTGATGAAGAAGTACATGGGCGTATGGAGATAGATATCGTTATACACCAACAAAATGATCAACGTGTTTCCAACAAGGGTGAAAATGTACATGATAAGGAATAATATGAACATAGCAAGACTATAGCTCTCAATTTCAACAAATCCTTGCAGTACAAAGTGATTCCATTTTGTTTGGTTAAAGGTTTCCATGATACATAGGTTCCGGGGGACAGGTGATTTCTGTGGCTCCTGTGTTCATGTATATTCCTCGACTTAGGTGGAGAGTAAATACCATCGGAAACAGAAAAATATCAAATATATACATTAGTCAAATATAGTCAAATTCTTAATAATATATATACATTTAAATGGGAAGAGGGCGGTAAGGTATCTCCAAGGATGTCCAACAAGCCCAACACATCTTTCACCTGGTAACTATCATTGGGATTCTTGTGTTCCGGTAAGTAGAATACCCATCTGTTATATACACATATATAATCACAGTGTAGTTGCTGGCAGTGCTGTACGTCACTCTTCTAGCAGGGCTGGTTGACAGCCAGAAAGCAGGGATACCAGGCCAAATACACTTGGTCCAGGCATCCCATACTTTCATAGGACTATTTGAATAGGCACCTTCTGTTCTCAGGTGCCTGTGATTGTATTTATATATCACTTGAGGACATTTTTGAATTTCTGCTTAATTTCACATTTATTACTTTACCTCCTGATTTGGCAAAACCCTCCTGGCTTTGGATCCTGGAACCATACCTTGACTACTTGCTACTTTCTGATTCTGCCATGGCGTGACCTCATGGTTTTGAATCCATGGACTGTACCTTGACATCTGCTGATTCTGTTACTTCGTGACCTCCAGGTATTGGCCAAGCCTACTGGGACTTTCTTCCCCCAGCTTGGTTAGCTTTTCCTGGCACTTAGATAAGCAAAGCCCAGCACTGTGGTTCAGGACAAGTGCTTTAAGTGGATAAGAACAGTGGTGCAGGTTGAGGGCTGCACATTACTTTCCTTGCCAGGAAAACATACATAGGCTGTTTTCACATTTTCCAGGACTCCCCAGAGTGGCATCCAATTTACAACTTCTGTTGGTCTTCTATTGGCTTTGAATCTTTTTTTCACCAGTTTTTTAATTATATTTAATTTTTTAAATTTATATTAAGTGGATCTGTCAAATGGACAGCGGTAACACAGAGTGAACTCGGCCTAAGGTGTATTGGCAATTTTACCAATACCACATTAACATTTAGTGTCGGTTCAGCTTCTAGGCCATGTTGTCACTCGTACTGTATTACCCACCACCAGTTAAGTCTTCACCGGCTATTCTACAAGACTATCTTGTCTACAGACTAGGACAAGTGATGGCTGGTACGGAATAGTACTGATCTCTGGTGCCTGTGTGGACAAAAGACCCCCTATAGCATTTATGTGAGCTGTGTACCTCAAATGTACCTCAATATATAGGTTCCACACTGCTCTAATATCAGCAGTCACAATTTTTTTTACTTTTTCCAAAAGTAAAGGAATTTCCCCTAAAATGCAGTAATATACATGTGTATATACCCACCTTTTCAAAGTTCAACCGTAGTGGAAAATCCTAGGCATGGGCATGGTGCCAGTATTTATACAGAAGTTCAGTTACTGATGCGCCATAAAACATGTCAACAAAGCAAAAAAAAAAAAAAAAAACTACTTAGTTAGCCAGATGGCATCTCATGAGAGTGACTGACATAGAGACTAAAAAGTCATATAATTAGTCCTTTGGGTTTTGTATTATATATTATTATTCTCTGATGCTGCTCCTTGGTTGTTTTTCTGGTTGATAAAACTTATGTGAAATGTGAAAAGTTTTTTTAATGCTTTATTAACTCCTTTGACCAGAATCCACTGAAAATCTTTTGAACAATTTTCGTTTTTATGATGATTTTGTCGCAATGTGACAATGGGTTTAAAGATTCACTCAAATTCCGAACATGCCACAGTGATGATTTGACCACAGCATGTATGGCGTTAACCCACCAGTAATGGTTTCTCCATTCATTGTAGTTACACTGGACTACCATGCTTATCTTCTGCAATTCTTGGCGTAGAGGAAAAGCACAGTAAAAATGTAAACTTTGAACTATGTTCAATGAATCAGTACAATTTTAATGATGCCTATATATATATATATATATATATATATATATATATACAGTATATCTATGTATATTATTTTATTTCACTATTTTTAAAATTAAATTCTTAAAAAAAGGTTTTGCACTGCCATAGTTTCCCTTATACATTTTTATTTTTTGTCTACAAAGCTATTTAGGGCTCATTTATTACGTATTGATCTGTAATTTTATTCTGTATAATTTAGGGGTATATCAGGTTTTTATAAAAATTTTTTATAAACATTGAGGATGTGAGGTGACCAAAAATGAGCAATTCTACCATTATATTTATTTTTTATTTATTTATTTATATGCCATTTACTGAGTAGTATCAATGACATAATATTTTTATAGGGCATTTCTGCATGTGGTTATCGCAAATGTTTAATTCTTTTTAGTTTTCATTTTTGTTTAAAAATGGGAAATGTAGGGGTAATAAAAAAAAAATTGGATTTAGACCTTTTTTTAAAGCCCTGTAAAAAAAATCTGCTATAGTAGCAAATCTATAACGGAGACTTTCAGAAATTTTGACAACTGATTAACACCTATCGATTGCATTGTGAGGGTGCCGACTGGAACTCCGCCAGGAGCAGCAGCTGTCAAAATTAAGAGCCATAACTTTTTTTCATTTTCCATTAATGTAGCTTTATGAAATCTAGCTTTTTCTGTAGGATGAGCTGTAGTATTTATTGGGGCTCTTCTGAAGTATATAAAACATCTTTTTTGGGGAGTGGTACATTGGAGTACATTGTTTTATATCACCTGGTCTGCACCAGTTTCTCCATTTGCAATTAGGCCTGTTCTGTGCACTGGAGGCATCACTGCAGATGGAGAAACCAGTGCAGATTGGAGGAACTGGACAGTGTTTGGAAAAATTGGTTGCACTGTCAGTGCATTCGCTTTAAAAAGAACAATTCGATGGTAGTTTTTCACATATTTATTAACCCCTAGGTGACCTAGGACATACCGGTACCTCCTGGAAGTCTGTCCCTAGACGACCCTGGACGTACCGGTACGTCCTGAGCTATGAAGCGCGCTCCGGAGCGGAGCACGCTTCATAGCAGGTGGGGGACGGCTGCAATCAGCAGCCAGCACCTCACCGTTAATGACACGCTGCAGCGATCGCGCTGCAGAGTGACATTAACTCCTCAAACGCCGCGTTTAAGTGTAAGGGACAGGGGGAGTCCTCTGTCACTTACCGATCGGGACCCCCGCAGTGTGACTGCGGGGGTTCCGATCGGTAAAACGGACCGCCGGAGGTCTCTCACCTGCCTCCGTGCGGTCCGATCGGCGCTCTGGTCACTGAGCCTGCACAGGCAGGCTCAATCAGCAGAGCGCCGATAACACTGATCAATGCTATGCCTATGGCATAGCAATGATCAGTGTATAAAATAAAAGTAATGTATGTAAAAGTCCCCCAAAGGGACTTAAAATGTATAAAAAAAAGTTAAAAACACCAACACACAACCCCAAAACCCCTCCCCCAATAAAAGTTAAAATCACCCCCCATTTCCCATTATATAAATAAAACATATAAAAATAAATAAATAAACATATAATATACCGTAGCGTGCGTAATTGTCCGATCTATTAAAATATAACAAGCGTCATTGCGAACGGTGAACGGCGTACAGGAAAAGAGGGAAAAAATGCGCGGATTACCGATTTTATGATACATTATAAATATAAAAAAATTTATAAAAAGTGATCAAAACGTCCGATCTTCATAAAAACTTATTAAAAACTAGAAATCATGGCGGAAAAAATGACACCCCATACTGCCCCATAGGTAAAAAAAATAAAACCGTTATAAGCGTCACAATAGGCCGATTTTATTATTTGATTGCCAAAAAAAGGATTTCATAAAAAAAAAAAATATGTGTAAACCTGCACATGATTGTGTTCGGACTGACCTATAGAATATTGGTATCATGTTGCTTTTACCATATAGTGCATTACGTAGACACAGGAACCCCCCAAAAGTTACCATATTGCATTCTTTTTTACGATTTCACCTATTTATATCTTCATAAATAATATATTTGGGATTCCATCATACATGTTATGGTAAAATGAAAGATGCCATTACAAAGTACAACTATTCCTGTAACAAATAAGCCATCACATGGCCCTGTAGATAGAAAAGTGAAAGTGCTAGAGCTCTTAGAAGGGGAGGAGGGAAAAACCAAAGTGCAAAGATCAAAATTTGCGGATTTTGGGCCAGGTCCTCAAAGGGTTAACCACATTTATTCTGATAAGTAATGTGTTTATTATATTGCTTGGATCTAGAGATGAGCGAACCTGCTAAGGTTCGGGTTCTGACAAACCCAAATGATCGGCTTTGGAACCCTGCTACCTGTCCACTCCCATAGGCTGTATCCATGTTTTCCATGAGGGGGCTGTAGTAGTTAAGACCCTTCCTGTCCCCATATAAAATTTAAGTCCATAGTGGTAAGGCTCACTCTGTGCCACAATATATTAGTTTGGTCCCCTCTGTCCCTATATAGTAGTTAGGCTCTTTATTTGTCCACATATAGTAACTAGATCCCCTCTGTGGCCACATGTAGTATTATGCCCCCATTGTGCCAACATAAAATGGTTAGACCCCTACTTGCCCCTATATACTATTATGACCCTTTGTGCAACCAAATAGTAGAAGTTAGGCCTGTCTTTGCAGGTAATTACACACCACAAGCCCAAATTACAACATATGCTTACCCATGGTGGCGTATGGTGTCCATGTGCCTCCTCCCGCTGCCCCATCGTTGTTAGGGACAGCAGGGGGAGGCAGGGAAAGAATGACGTTCCAGGAATGTCATTTTGCAGGAAGTACCTGCATTACATGTTGTTCCCAGAACGTCATATTGCGGCACGGTGTTAAGAGCCAATGTGTTGGACTAGAAACACAATTGCAACACCTATAACAAGATATGGCAGGTCATATAAACCTTTAATAATAACTCAATCTTTATTGCTCCTCAGAATAAAATTAAAAAATATGAAACCATATAGAATTTATAGGACAGAAAAATGTAGTATGTGAACCACAAAGTCTCAATACCAGACCAAGTACATATGCATGATAATACAAAGTATAATACAGTTTAATACAGGGGGCAACTTTAATACAGGGGCCAAAGTATATTAGATCATGTGGGTAAAGCATTCTGAACCAGTGTTAAACCTCACACGCAACACTAACGTTAGAGGAAAGAAGAGATGCCAGGACTGGACCACTGGCGGTAAGTAGCAGGGCGCGACATCAGCGTTATACCTACATAGTACCTAAATAATAGCACCACACCATGACTACTGTTATTACCTCCCCAGGTCATACATACCCTATAAAAGATTACAGTACAGTTACATCCAGTGGCTTTCCTTCTTTCCCCAGCCCAGACGATTTCCTCCAGCCACAACTCATCTCTGCACACAAACATCATAGGCCTCACATTTTCCAACTCACTACTTACCTTCCCACATATAAAGTTTCTCAAACGGTTAATAATGGCCCTATTGGTGTCTTACATAGTAAAGTTAGTAGGTAAGGGAGTTGGGAGGAGTGGGCCTTTACCACTAGGCAGTTAGGATGCTTACCATTCGCTTTAAGATTTGCACATTGATAGAATGGTGCCTGCCACTGCGGGGAAACTGGTGCCGCAGTCCTTTTTTTCAACCGCGGCTCGGTTCCCATGTACGGCGTCATTCTATTCCTGGGCAACGGCTGGGGTGAAGCACTGGAGGCTGGCCGACCCACCCCTTGTAGGAGGAAACCCTGCCCCTCTATGACAAGGCTCCATTAGAATCAATAGAGCCGCATCATAGAGGGGCGGGGGTTTCCTACCACTGAGGGCGGCCCAGCCTGCCTCCAGTGCTTCGCCCATGGCCGGGGCCCAGGTATAGAATGGCACCATACGCAGGAACCAGGCCACTTTTCAAAAAAGGGACTGTGGCATCAGTTTCTGCACGCTGGTGCCATTCTATCTATGTGCAAGTCTTAAAGCGAATGTACTGATGGTATGTTCGCTTTAAGTAGATATACAGATGCCCCCGTAGGTAATTATCCTCTATTAGGTACTTGCCCCTGTATGTAGTTTCTTTGAATAATTGAAGTTGGTCCCCCATATGTATTTCCCCCAGTATCCACTGTCCTGCCGAGGGAATCTCCTACATTAACCAGGTCCTCCTGTAGGTAGCCCAATAGTCAGTTCCCATCCATAGGTTCCATCCGAAGTAGTTGCATCTCCCTTTGTAGCCCTTTGTCACAGCAGGAAAGGAAGACAGAATTTCCCTGAAAAAGTTGTGTTATTTTTAAATTTTACTCCACAAAAAGAAATCCTTTTGGTTTGTATCATATGATACTATTTATATGTAAAACTCTGTAAGTGCAATAATTTTTCAGGAAAACATAGAATGATTCTTTATCACATTATTTTATTCCATTTACATTGTCATTTACTTACAGACAAGTACATTAGTCTTTTACATGGGGTCGAAATTGAAAGAAAAGCAAAACCAGAAGATCATATAAGCAATTCTAACAGTTGTCTAACCTAGTAACTGGAAACATACTTTGAGATCACCCCCATTACCTGTCATGTATATGCCTCTGCATGCTCTGTAGACCTCTCTTCAGCCCAGAAATGACATCCTGGTTCCTCAGACTATAGATGATGGGATTGAGGAATGGAGTGAACATGGCATATACAAGGGCAAATAATTTGTCATACTCTAATGAATGAGATGTTTTGGGGGTAGCATACACTATACAAGCAGCACCATAGAATAGGGTCACCACCATCAAGTGTGAGGAGCAGGTGGAGAAGGCTTTCTTCCGTCCTGTACTGGTCTTTATCTTCATAATAGAATATATAATGTTAATGTACATAAGAACGACAATGGCAAGGTTGAACATTGTGTTAAAAGCACCAACAAATCTATTTATGCTTATAGTGACTGTGATATCATGACATGATAGGCTGAGTAATGGCGCTAAATCACAGAAGTAATGGTTCACATAATACCGTCCACAAAATGGAACCTGAGAAGTCAAAATCACAGGAATAAGCGCCACCAGAAACCCAAGGCTCCAGCACATCATACTCAAGTCTTTACAGAGTGTGGTACTCATGATGGTGTTGTATCTGAGAGGTCTACATATGGCCACAAATCGGTCAACGGACATAATAGCCAATAGATTACACTCTGTGATACCCAAACTGTGGAACATGTAGAGCTGAACAAAGCACCAGGAGAAAGAGATCTTCTTGTTATTAGTTACCAACATAGTCAAAAGTTTGGGGGTTGTGACCGATACATACCAAATCTCAAGGCAGGCCAGGTTGGTGATGAAGAAATACATGGGCTTGTGAAGATGAATGTCATTATAGACCACCAAAACGATCAACGTGTTTCCAAAAAGAGTCAAAACATAAATAGTAAAAAAGGCTGTAAAGAGAACTGGACTGTAATTCTCAAAGACCACAAATCCCAGCAGTATAAAGTCTTTGAAGTGTGTCTGGTTTAGATTTTCCATAATGCTATTGGGTGATGGTTGGTTCAATAGATGGGTCTTATTGCTTCAGTTCTCATTATATATATATATATATATATATATATATATATACATATAAAATCTGTGTAAGAAAAACACCAGTGATGAGAGACACAGAGATTAAACCAATAAATAGTATGTCAGAAAGCTTATTTTCTCTATCCATTGATCTTCATATAACCAGATTGTTGCTCATAAGGGGTTACTACCATTGGCCAGGGTAAAGGAATTTTTGTAGCCAATTTGAATTGCTAGTATTATTGTTTGTTTCATTAAGAATAAAAACAAAAAAACTAATGTACCAAGAATAAGTTATTCTAATCAAATAAACCTTTATATGTGTAAAAGGATATCTTTCATGGAAAAAAACTGTCATAGGCTATATCCCTGTTTTCCGGTAGGGACTTGGGCTGTCTCCACCTTTCCCACAGAACAGGAAGACAGCTGGAGTCAAATGGCGATGGTTGGGGTTCGTATAGACCCGAACTCGGCCCGGTTTGATAAGTTAAGTGTTGTTGTAATTGTACCAACCCTCAAATAAAAAAAAACAATAATGGGCGAGATTTATCAGGCAGTCTAACAGTAACAATGCCCTTTGTTGCCCATAGCTCAGTTTTCTCATAATAAAATAATAAATTAAATAAAAGTTGTAAGTAAAATGGTTGATTAAAAGGTTATTTGTACCCCATAATAGTACCTCAAAAAACAGGCCTCCACACAACTATAAATGAAACAAAGTACAAAAACCAGGCCTAGGCGCCTTGTGTGATACCTTTGAGAGATGGACAGGATATGTAGATGAAGAGCTGCTCATCTGATTGCCCCTGATGCAGATTTGGAGTCAAGATAAGATGCAGGATGTAGTCCGAGTATAGAAAAGAACAGAAAGGGACTTCCAAGCTGACTGTACCACTATAGTGGATTGCTCAAAACAGGGGAATATGTATATCATGTAAAGAAAAATAGGCAAAAAGTTGTGGGTCAGCGCAATTCCCATAGGGCATGGGCCCTGTAGCAGTAGCATGGTCTGCTATTATAGTAGCTACGGCACTGAAGCTGGGATGACCTGTCAAATAACATGTGTCTTTCTTCCAGTATCATGACTTAAAGTTATAAAGTTCTTCCTGTATCATGACTCAGTTGTAACGTTAGTAAAACATAGCCATTGTTAGGGGAGTTTGTCAGGATTTCAGGCTGCCCATTTGGTTGACAGCATAAATCTTCTGACTCCCTTTAAGCTCTAGATTTGTACGAGGGAGGTCAAGGGTGCCATCACATTAAATTTGTACCCTTACATACCTAGAGGGAAAAAAACGTAAAACTAGTTGGCCTTAATGCAAAATATTTAAAGGGTTAATTCAGTCAAAAATATTTTCTTTCAAATCAACTGGCGATTGAGAGTGCCAGAGATTTTTAATTTACTTCTTTTAAAAAATCTCAAGTCTTTCAGTACTACAGAAAGTGGTGTATTTTTTCCAGTCTGGAGAACAGCAGAGGTTTTCTATGGGTATTTGCTACTGCTCTAGACAGTTCCTGACATAGACTGAGGTGGCAGCAGAGAGCACTGTGTCATAATGGAGAGAATACACCACTTTGTGCAGGAAATACAGCAGCTGATAAGTACTTAAAAACTTGAAATTTTTTATTAGATGTAAAACACAAATCTCTGGCACTTTCTGGCACCAGTTGATTTGAAAGAAAAATAAAAGTGAACAACCCCTTTAAAAGTGTCTCCATGGATAAAATATCTTTCTCATGCGGTAGGTACAAACAGACATTTGGACTCAACAGTCTCGTCTAAGATTCCAACAATAGCACATTTTCCTGCGTATTACCTCTATAATTTCACAAAGATTGAATGAGATTTGAATATAAAATATATTGAGTTTATTTTTGTCTTTATGTTTTTACCTTCTATATTCTTCTTTTTTCAATTACTTCTGTACTGTAAAAACGAGCAATACACATAAAAGCACTATAAATGAGTATAAATGAGCAAAACTATACAGAAAAGTCCAATAAATAATTGTACCCACCTTATGTTCAGCCGTTGTAGCAGAACATGGCAGGGGAGCCCTCTTGCCAGTTATATACTGTAGTAGTGGAGGTAAATCATGTCAACAAGCTATTAGGCCATTACATTGTTTGTCATTTGGGATCTCATGGGGGTCAGTAACGGGGACTAACATGATTATGGAAAATAAATGTAATGTTTCCTAGGAGCCTTATTAAATATGTTATGTAGATGCAAAGATTAGAAAAGTGTTAAGTGAAACCAGGAATCTTATTTACACTATTACAAATACCAAACATGGACACGGATAAAATGTCCGACGTTTTTCAGGGGGGGGGGGGAATACCACCCACTCGAGTAAAAGTAAGGTGTAACCCAGAAACACCTCAGCAGTAGAATTCTGTCAGATTATAAAAGTCGGCAACCTTCAAGGGGAGGGGGGAAATTGATTACAAGTATCAACTTACCTTTCCCCATGCCCACAGTGAGCGGCTGGAGCAGCCGCAGGACCCCCGCCAGAAGGAATTTTGCCCCAAGTTGTAATAAAGTCACAACTCGGGGGAAAATGCCTGTCTTGTCTGATGGACTGACCACTCAACCAATCAATGACTGGATTCACTGACTGGCTGAGCCGCCAATCCATTAGCCTCGTTGTGACGTAAACCCCCCCGAAGATCCCGGGCTCCGTGGCCGCTCTCGCCACCGCAGGCGCAGGTACAGGTAAGTTGTTACTTGTAATCAATTTCCCCCCTCCTCCTGCAGGCTGGCAGCTTTTAGAAATCGCAGGACTTCTTATAGATTGTCAGCTCTTGACCTCACTCCTCTTATTGGACTTGATGGCTACATGTGTATCTCTGTAATGTCAAATGTTGTCAAAGTATGTACACCCCGGAGTGGTAAAGTGCTGTGGAATACATTGGCACTACGTTGGTTTATTAGGCAAATATGCCATTGTCTGCATTCAAAAATACTTTCCCCAGGTCCCCCCCTCACTCCTCTCTCTCATCCACTGCTTATTATCAGGAAATCTCAACTCTTTTACATCAGTTGGGCCCTGTCTGTTCTATGGAGAGGGGAGGAGGAAGGAGGGTGTTTAGTCGGCAGCAGAGAGCAGAGAACAAAGGATTACACAGTGGGAACTGTGTGAAAGCTGGTATTCAGAGGTCAGAGAGGTCAGTGCTGACCTCAGAGGAGATAGCCTGGTGATGTAGCTGTAAATTAACTCTTTGTTGTCCTGTTTTGGTGCCTCATCTCCCTCCACCCCTCACCTCTCCGTAGAGAACAATGAAGACAGGGGGGAAAGCTTTAAACTGCCTCTTCATGATGAAAAAAGCATTTTTCGGCTAATAAACCCCCAAAAACAAAGTTTCTTAAAATCGCCTGTACTATTGATTTCTGCAAAAAAAATTTGCCTAACACAGCAAGTAGGCTCAACGTGAGCAAAGCATGGTCACTATAAGAATCTCACATCAAAAACGGAATCGGCTTGCAGGAGGATGGTCAGTAACAGGTCTGAGGGTTAAAGTCCCTGAGAGTATGTATAGGTCCAAATCCAGAGGCAAAGGGGAAAATCGGGTCAATATGTAAGAGGCAAAACAAGACAAATCAACAGAGCTATTGGGACCCAACACGCCATTTGCGGCCTTACTGTAGAGAATTTAAATTTAGGAAATACAGCCCAGTTCTGTGGTAGTTCTAGGGCATATAGTGGGGCAGAAAAACCCCTTGTAACATATGAATACCAACCTTTTGGTGTTCAGGGCCAGAACAATGTGGTCCGAGCTTATCATCGCAGAGCGGCGAATGAATATTCATTAGGATGGGTGGGTCGGCTGGGGTGGATTGGTGCACTGAGGGGGGTAGCCCAACCCCCAGAGCACCAAACTGTCTTATTTACATGTTTAATAAACTACGAGTTTGAGTCCCCAAAAACGACCCAGAAGATCAAGGTATGAATATTACATCGCCCAGCCCCCTCCGCTCCCCCCCCCGGGATCCCACTGAGCTCTGAGCTGAATGTAGGCACCAACCAGCACCCAACAAACCCTCCCTCCAGACCCCATTAATCTCCCCTGCGCCAACCTGAACACCAGCCCCCTCTCGCCGGATCTTAGCATATCCCCCTCTCTGATCTCTCCAGCAGAGGGATCGTCCAGCAGGCGCAGTGAGGATGTTAACACGCCTACTGGAGCGTCCGACCAGAAGCTGACAGGCTGGAGAGAAGAGCAGAGAGCCAGAGGAGAGGAAGATCGGCTCCATTCCAGGATTAGATGAGTATATTGATTTTTTTTGTATTGGGACAATGCAGGGGGACATTATTACTTTGGGGGCACAGCACAGTGGGACATTATTACTATGGAGGCACAGCACAGCAGTCATTTTTACTAAGAGGGCACAGCACAGGGGACATTATTACTATGGGGGCACAGCACAGTGGTACAGTATTACTATGGGGGGCACAGCAGTCATTTTTACTAAGAGGGCACAGCACAGGGGGAATTATTACTATAAGGACACAGCACAAAGGGCATTATTACTATATGGAGCGGCACAGCAGGGGGCGTTATTACTATATGATGGCACAGCAGGCGACATTATTACTATATGGAAGCATAGCGGACATTATTACTATATATGTAATATATAGTTGCTGGAAAATTGCTGAGCCTAAGATGTTTGCCTGGCAGGTTCTGAGGGGGGAGCCATCTATAAGGGGGAATATGCAGGGGGGCAACATAAGGGGGAATATGCTGGGGGAGCATCTATAAGGGGGAATATGCAGGGGGGGCATCTATAAGGGGGAATATGCAGGAGGGCAACATAAGAAGGAATATGCGGGGGGGCATCTGTATGGGGGACTATGCAGGGGGGCAAGTATAAGGGAGAATATGCAGGGGGCCATCTATAATAGGGAATATGCAGGGTGGGCCATCTATAAGGGGAAATATGCGGGGGGGCATCTATAAGGGGGATAACACAGGGGGCCATCTATATGGGGGACAACACAGGAGGCCATCTACCTACTAAATCAGGGCATAAAGGGACTAATACAGATGTGCAGTTTGTAGAGAGGTGAGGATGGTGCCAGAGTGAGGAGCCTAATATGTCTGTCTGGCAGATTCTGTGGATTCGTGGCTCTGAGAAGTTCTCAGTTCCCAGGGCAGATGGAGAAGAAAATGAAAAGGAAACAACTCTGATTAGAGAAGACGTCCCCTGTGAGTCACTTAATATAACTGCACTGTAATTTATATGGAGTACAGAGCCTTTGTAGCACTGGGGCTACCTCTATATGACTGTATGAGGTGATAGTGATCTTTGTACAGTGGGTAGCAGTGGTGGTGTTAGTATATGGTGGTGTTATTTAGTGTCGGGGGGTGTTAGTTTGTGGCGCTATTATTTTTTACTTGTTATCCAGTACTGTGTTTTATTGGATTTAGTATACTGGATTTGGTCAGTAACAATATGGTGGTGATGGTAGTGGTTGTGGTGTGGCAGTAATACAACTCCCAGAATACCTTGAGAGCTTTATAGATGTAGGGGTTTCTGAGAGTTTTAGATCAACAGAAAATGTTATTCACAAGGGATTTGTCACAGACGCTGATGAATCCAGGATCATTTCCTCTGGTGGGCCCCAGGTACCCCAGTCCGACACTGCATAGAGCTGTGTATGTGTGGGTATATATGGTAGATAATCCTGTGGATGTATGCTTCTGCTAACAAAAATAGGGGTAAGAATAAAATTAACATCAGCCCAGCAGGTTCATCTGTTCGTGATTTTTATTTTAGTCACCCTGGAAATTTTTATTTCTATCTCTTCCCCCTCCAATAGCCTTAGTGGTTTTATTTTCTATCTACATACCAATGTAAGAGCTTGTTTTTTGTCGTGCAAATTTACTTTGTAATACCATCTTTTATTTTACCATAAAGTGTATGGTAAGAAAAAAAATAGCCAATGAGGTGTAATAAAAAAAATGTTAAAAATTACAATTTAAAAAATGGAGAGCGCCTTTTTATGCCATTCGCACGCAGTACAATTGACGTGCATCAGGTCAAGTTGGTACGATTACAACAATACTTTGGATAATTTGGATAGATTCCTGCAGTATAATAATCTGCAGTTTTTCCTGGTAATATTTTTGCATAGCTAGGAGTTGATTGCAATTTTTTAAATTGTGAATTTTATTTCATTTAACCCTTGGAAGACCTATTTTTGCGCTTTCATTTTTTCCTCCTTGTGTATATAAGGCCATAGCGCATGCATTTTTTCACCTAAAGACCCAGATGAGCCCTTATTTTTTGCTCCACTATTTGTACTCTGCAATGGCAGACGTAATTTTTGCCTAAAATGTGCCATGAAACCATATGTGTGGTGAATTTGAAACAAAATATAACATTTTATGTTATATGTTCCTCAAGTCAGTATGATTACAACGATATGTAACTTGCATAACTTTTATTTTATTTGATGGCTTTTAAAAAAAAATTAAACTTTTTTTAAAAAAAATATGTTCCTTAAAATCGCTCTGTTCCCATGCTTATAGCACTTTTATCCTTTAGACTATGAGGCTGTGTGAGGTGTAAATTTTTTGCGCCATGATGTGTACTTTCTATCGGTACCTTGTTTGCGTATATGCGAGTTTTTGATCGCTTTTTATCATATTTTTTCTGGATTTGATGCAACAAACAATGTGCAATTTTGCACTTATGCCGTTTACCGTACAAGATCAGGAATATGATAATTTAATAGTTCTGCACAGTGTCTCCAGTATTGCATTTTTTCGTCCACACATGAAGATTGTGCCTTTTCTCAAAGCCCTTTTAAGATGAAGCCTATCGTTTTTAAATGCCACTGAAAAGGGTCGTTACTGAAATGTTCATCAATGGCTCAATACAGATATACATACCTATTACATATACTTACTAGATTCTGTCAGAGTGCTGTTTTTTATCATGGCAAGAGGAAGTTCACAGCTCCAAATAAAGTCCAAAAGTTTATTGGGTGTCCATAAAATACATACAAAAGTTTTAAAATACACGCCGACGCGTTTCAGGATGGTCTCCCTTAATCATGGCAAGATAACATGTGTAACAGTACTACATATATATAGGACACATAATTACATGTTGTTGCTAAAGTCCCACCCCCCTAGCAGGTGAACATGATCCCATGTAAATTTCACCCTTCAGGGGTAGCAATCACTTAAAGGTACATAACATATATAACAGAATAGATGCAAAATTCAAAAAATATAAATATCACAACTTTAATAAATAAACAATAAATCGCTTCTGTAATTCAATCCTTTTGGAAAACGTGTACCTAAACGCAAAATCCAGAGGGCTTCTCTCTGTCTCAAAAGATGGACATGATCGCCCCCTCTCCATGGACAGGTAACCTTCTCTATGGCATAGACATTTAAACTGGACATATTGCCTTGGTGTGCTTCAATGAAGTGGCGAGAAAAGCCAGACATTGCTTTCTTGTGTGAACGTGTGCCTAACAGACGGATGTCAGCAAGATGTTCAGAGATCCTAATTTTTAATTTACGTTTCGTAGAACCTACATATTGCAAAGAACATGACTGACATTCGGCTACATAAATCACATAGGTCGCATTTCAATTAAGAAAAGATTTTATCTGATAGTTGGTTCCAATATTAGACCCAAATGTGGATTTTCTAAAAGCACTATAGGACAGCGTGATTGTGCACACTTGTGGAAACCTTGGACTTGAAGCCAGGTGTTAGACTGATTGGTTTGGTATCTCTAAGTGCACTCGGAGAGAGAATGTTGCCAATGGTAACTCCCCTCCTGGCAACACATCTGACTCCATTAGCAAGTATTTTTTCACAGGTCTCATCCTGGTATAAGATAGGGATGTATTTTTTAATAATGTTCTGTATGAAATGAAACTGAGAGCTGTGTGGAGTGGAAAAGGTTAGAGGAGAGGAAATGTCTATGCCATAGAGAAGGTTACCTGTCCATGGAGAGGGGGCGATCATGTCCATCTTTTGAGACAGAGAGAAGCCCTCTGGATTTTGCGTTTAGGTACACGTTTTCCAAAAGGATTGAATTACAGAAGCGATTTATTGTTTATTTATTAAAGTTGTGATATTTATATTTTTTGAATTTTGCTTCGATTCTGTTATATATGTTATGTACCTTTAAGTGATTGCTACCCCTGAAGGGTGAAATTTACATGGGATCATGTTCACCTGCTAGGGGGGTGGGACTTTAGCAACAACATGTAATTATGTGTCCTATATATATGTAGTACTGTTACACATGTTATCTTGCCATGATTAAGGGAGACCATCCCGAAACGCGTCGGCGTGTATTTTAAAACTTTTGTATGTATTTTATGGACACCCAATAAACTTTTGGACTTTATTTGGAGCTGTGAACTTCCTCTTGCCCTGATTACCCAGCTGGTGGTGTAGCCCAGCCCTCTACACGTGCTCCAGTCCTACATTGGGAAACCATTCACTCTACTACGTTACCCTGCACATGGTGATCTGTATCATGCATAGAAATTAAAGTCTCCCCTTCCTTTATATTGTAAGAATATATTTGGAAGAACATTATTTTATCAGTTCTGATAACCAGAGTTGGGAAGACTAGTTTTGTGAATTTGATGCATTTATCAGTAGAATTACAGTACATTGGACCTTGCCCTGAAGACAGTGTTATTATGCAGGAATTAGAGATCTTTATCACCGGGCTTAATGAGAGATTATACATATGTAGAACATATTGTAAGGAAATACCCGTGTTTTGTCTAGACAAGACATTTAGTGCAGTCCATGGCAGTCCATCTCCCAGTATGATTTCTTCCAGACCATAAATCTTCCAGTCACTAAATCTTCTACCTCGTTCAACTAATAAAGTGTTCCCTAATAAGACGTCATCAGTTGTAACACTTGCTATGTGGTCCATGTGGCTTCATGTGGAGGTTACGATATGTACTCGGCTCTGCTACCTGCAACATCATGGCCCGGCTGAGCGATTGGCTGCTCAGTCAGTCAGTGACTGGGGTGGTGTCACTCAGCTGGATACGAGATGTTGCAGCTACAAGAGCTTTATATCACTGGTGGCTAGGCTTCCTGTTATTAAAAGACAATGGAGACAACAATCTAAGTGTTTCTTTTATTGTTTTATTTTTTAAGTTAGCGAGCTTATAAATTTAGCAGCAATTTTCCAAGTTTTCTAGAAAATCACAAAATCTTTTTTATTTTTATGAATACATTAGCTCTGAAGGGGACCTGAAGGGTCTGGATGTTAGTAACACCTGTACGCCTCAAAGCGTTCAAAGTTTTTTTTTTTTTAACCCTTTAGATGTTTCACATTAATTAAATACAAAATGGAGGCAGAGTTTAAAAATGTAAACCCCCTCATTTTCTATTTTGATCCAGTTTTAAGGTGCACCTCAATATTAATTGCCCTGATTCTGCAGGTTTAGAAATATTCCATATGTGGCTCAAGAGCGCCACATCACTCACATCATAGTCATAGGCCTAAGACACATAGAAGCATTATTACCAAATTTATACTTTTTACATTTATTAAATTACACTTTTCATATACATTTACATAGGCAAAACATCATATAAGCAGTTCTAAAACTCGTCTAACTTTGTAAATTCAGACCCAAACATCTAGTATTTAACACAGAAGTTAATGAAGACAAGGAAGACTTGGGATATACTTTGGCATCACCCCCATTACCTGTCATGGATATGCCTCTGCATGCTCTGTAGACCTCTTTTCAGCCCAGAAATGACCTCCTTGTTCCTCAGACTATAAATGATGGGATTGAGGAATGGAGTGAACATGGCATATACAAGGGCAAATAATTTGTCATTCTCCAATGAATGAGATGTTTTAGGGGTAGCATACACTATACAAGCAGCACCATAGAATAGGGTCACCACCATCAAGTGTGAGGAGCAGGTGGAGAAGGCTTTCTTCCGTCCTGTACTGGTCTTTATCTTCATAATAGAATATATAATGTTAATGTACATAAAAACGACAATGGCAAGGTTAAACATTGAGGCAATACCAGCAACCAGTCTATTTATGGTGACAGTGACCGTGATATCACTACATACCAGGCTAAGTAATGGCGCTAAATCACAGAAGTAATGGTTCACGTAATATCGTCCACAAAATGGAACCTGAGAAGTCAGAATCACAGGAATAAGCGCCATAAGAAACCCAAGGCTCCAGCACATCAAGCTTAAGTCTTTACAGAGTCTGGTACTCATGATGGTGTTGTATCTGAGAGGTCTACAAATGGCCACAAATCGGTCAACGGACATAACAGCCAACAGATTACACTCTGTAATACCCAAACTGTGAAACATGTAGAGCTGAACAAAACACCAGTAGAATGAGATCTTCTTATTATTAGTTACCAACATAGTCAAAAGTTTGGGAGTGGTGAGAGATACATACCAAATCTCAAGGCAGGCCAGGTTGGTGATGAAGAAGTACATGGGCTTGTGAAGATGAATGTCATTATAGACCACCAAAACGATCAACGTGTTTCCAATAAGGGTGAAAACATAGATATTAAAAAAGACTGTAAAGAGAACTGGACTGTAATTCTCAAAAACAGCAAACCCCAGCAGTACAAAGTCTACGATGTGTGTCTGGTTTAGATTTTCCATAATGTTATTGGGTGATGGTTTATTCAGATGACATGTTTTGTTGCCAAAAAACACTAGTACAAAGAGATACAAAGGAAGTAAACTATTAAATGGTATTGTCATTGGAAGCAGTGGTATAGCTATAGACATAGATAAAGCAGTCACAAGGTATGCAGTTGTGGCCGGGACCATAAATCAGGGAGGTCCAGAGTCCCCCCACTATAGGGTTGGCTGCTTTTGCCTGATTGGTCTTATTGTGCTCCCTCCTTAATTTCCCTTAGTTTCGGAACCCATACAGGACCCTTCCACCTTCCTTCACTTGCCTTTACATCCTATCGCAATGGAAGCTGCTTTTTTCTGTTGTAGCTGGATACAGTCTACAGAGATTGCAGTCAGGACAGACGGGAGAAGATAAGACAAATGCAGCAACATGGGTAGAGCAAGACAGCAGGGATCCAGGAATCCAGGATTCGTATTCGGCCGATATCGTCCTTTGCGGTCCAATAATCATTTTGTGTAATAGAAGACAACGATTAGCCGACATGCACGATGTCAGCTGATAGTTGTCTTTCAACAGGCTGAAACACAAGCGATCAGCCTAGCAATGATCTGCTGCCATTGCTTTGTTTAATAGGAGGGGCAGCAGCATATGGCAGCTATCACCTATGGGCTGCCCAGGTGATCTGATGATTACCCGGGCCGCCATCCCGCACCATTCCCCCGCAATTAACAGCTCGATGTTGGTGCGTGTACAAGTGCCGGCAGTAAGCGGGGAACGAGGAGAAAACCTGACAGATCGGCGCTTGCTTGCTCCTTTGAATCGGCCTGTGTAATAGGGGCTTTACCTATGGTTCCAATAGCCAACACATTTTTTCCTTTCTATTAATCACTATTATCATTTAAAAATGAATGATGAATTTAATTCTAAATATATTGGTGTTTAGTTTTGCAAATGTATTTATTTTTAGCATATTCTCTTTTTCAATTCTCACCTATTTTTTTTTTGCTAATTTTCTTTTAAAAAAGAACAATACTCATAAAAGCACTAAACCTGAAGCTACCTATAAGTGATCAATAAAGTGCAGAAAAGCACACAGAATAATTGTACCCACCTTATGTTCAGATGTTGTAGTAAAACTAGGCAGGGGAGCCCTCTTACCACTTATATACTGTAGTAGTGGAGGTAAAACATGTCTCTAAGCTAGGAGGCCATTACACTGTTTGTCATCTGGTATCTCATGGGGGTTAGTGATGGGGATTATCATAATTTAATATTTCCTTGGAGACTTATTAAATATGATTTGAGGAAAGTCCAGCACCAAGATGTTAAGTAAAACCAGGGATCTTCTTTATTTCAAATGCAAATAATATGTTAAAAACAAAGTAGATGCTGACACGTGTTTGAGGGGTTACCAGTACCACCTATTCTTGAGTAAGGGGAAGGGTGTAACCCCTAAAATGTACCAGGCTTCTTGTTGTTCTTCATGTTTGTTTTTTAAGGGGTATTCCTATCTTAAAAAGTTATGCCCTATACACAGTATCCACAGGATAGGGCATAACTAAGAGATTGCAGGGACCCCAGCAGTCAGACCCCCTTCAATGTCTTAGTTATGCCCTATCCTATGGTTACTGTGGATAGGGAATAACTTGTCCAGGTAGGAATACTCCTTTAATGCTGTAATTTGAATAAAGGACATCCCTGGTTTTACTTAATGAAGTGATGCTGGACTTCCCTCTTCTTTGAAACCATATACTGATGCTCCCTGTTATCTGTGCACACATTGAACACAGGTGTAGTTTAAGTTTTACATAGTAATATATTTATGTCTTACTATAATACTATTCTTTCAGACTAGAAGATGTATTCTTTGTGCAGGAAAATAATTTTTTTGCAGGAAAAATAAATGCTTGTGCAGTGTCCCAGAACAGAGGTTTTCTCTAATTTCTCCTACAAGTGTATATTGGCATCAGGATTTGTTCTTATTTGTATGTTTCCTAGTTATTCCTGTTCTGAAAACTATAATGGCCACTGCAAACTGTTGGTATTATGTCGCCCCAGTGTTCAAGTATGGTACTTCTCATGTATATTCATATACCTATGGTTCAATGGTGTGATTATGCAATAGGCTTGGTGTCATGTGACTGCTCCCCGGCTGCCATGGTAACCCCAATAGCCGTCGAGCTTCGGCTGGGGATGCTATGTCACTTCCTGTCTACCTCATTATTCCCCTCTCCACCCTCAGGGGAGAAGGATGTGTGTTCTGCTGCTCCTCAGGATTCTTCCCTCTACCAAAGTATTCAGTTCAGTTCAGTCCGCCCAGTATTATATCTCCAGCACTACTACTCTCATCATTTAGATCCCCATTGCTTCAAGTAACGCTATCATGACAGCCTATTGCAGCATCACCCATTCCTCAGTTATATCCAAGTCTGCCTTAATCCTGGTTGCATCCAGAGAGACTGTTGCTATTGGCTACCACCGTTACAATAAATGCACAACTACCGTTGTTTCTGAACCCTGGCATTGGTCTAGTTATTGGTGCCTTGACTAGGGACAACGAGGAATTGCCCGGGCCCCGCATGGTCAGGTTCCCGTGGGTTAGTCAGCTCCCCTCGTGCCAATACCGTGACCTAACATCTGGCAACTGGCTACCCGGGTCCCACCCAGTACTACCACCTACTACTACCCTCAGCGGGAGGCCCCAGCGCACTTGATAAAATGTTCCTGTGTTTTATAGTTCACGTCAATTGTGTGCAGTACTCTCTCTCTCCTCCTGCCAAACAAAGATTTGTATAATGGATGAAAGAGAGGAAGCTGGATGTAATGTGCACATGGCATCTAGCTTCCTACCGCGTTTCCTTGAAAATAAAAAACCCTCCTAAAATAAGACACCCCATCTACTCTACCCTCTATCCTAAAGTAATGCATCACCCGAAAATAAGGCACTCTCTACTCTGAACAATGGCTTCCCCCAAAAGTAAGGTCCCCCCCAAAAGGCCACCAGTTGCCACCCACCACCACCACCCAGGACTCACCTAATCCCCTCGTGGGTCTACGAAACCGGCACCACAGGCAGCTTGGTCCATGGTCCCTACTCCCTCCGCATGTTCCACCGCACGCTGCTTCACATCCCACCGTACATCACGCTGCCGCACATCACGTCACTGACTCGCCACTTACCTCCGGCTGATGCACTTTTCTGGTGAGTATTCTAGGGAGGTCCGGGGTGGATATCTTATTTCTCTCAATCTGGCTGGGGGGTGGAAGAAATTAAACATCCCCCGAAAATAGGACATAGAGCCTGTTTTTATGAGGAAAAACAATATAAGGCACCGTCATATTTGTGGGGAAACACAGTATTACCAGAGAACAAAGTACCCAGCCAAATATATATTGGTGTCGTACATCTGTTTGGGTTAACTAGATCAAACAACAACTGTTAACCAATTGTAAACTCTGAAAATTTGGAATTCTGAAAATCACAGGATTAGAGATGTGACTCAGTAATCCCTGAGAAAGAAAATAGTGAAAGCGTCGTTGGGATGTTCAGTATGTGTGATACCGCTTAATGGGTGTAGAAGGTTATGATGACCGATTCTGGTTACACATGTATCTGGGCCAAGTAGTGGATGCCGCTTAACAGATTGTGTCCATTAAGAAGAGGACAGTCAAAAATGACAATGTAGGCAGTCTGGTGTTATTAGGCTAGAAATGGCCCAAAAAATCCCTTCCCATCCTGGTACTACCAAGCTGCATGGCTCTTCCTAGTACTCCTTGTGCCAGTGGGTACTTGGGTAATAATGGCAGAGTTAGTGCTAGCTTAGTTATATGAATAGGGTACTTTAGTAGTGCCATTGTATCCAGCTCTCCATATTAAGGTGCAGCATTCCTTGGGGATGCCAAAGGGGGCATAAAGTAGGCACTATTACAAGGTGTAGCAACACTGACTGGGGGAGTTGTATAGAGGTGAGGATAATGCAGGACCAAAGGGCCTAATTTTTTTGGCAGGTTCTCTTAAATGAGTGATCAGGAGAAGTCTTCATGATGGCGGGACTTGATGGAAAAGAAAAAGAAGTGAGCAGCTGTGATCAGAGAAGACGCCTCCAGGGAGTCACTGGATGTAACTGCACTGTAATCACTTACATGGTGAGCCTAGGGTGATACTGGTTGTTCTATTGTGGATATTATTTAGAAATGGTATGGTGGTATTATTCACTATGTATTGCTAATGGTGGTGGTCATGGTGTGTTTCTTATATACTGGTATTATTGGTCTTGGTATACTTGACTTAGTCTGTAACAGTTTTACAGTATGGTCCACTTCTGGCTTTTACCACATTTTCTGCTGCAGAAAAATCTGCAGTGTATGATGCTACCCTATGATTGTGTGAACAGTAATGGGAAAAGTGTTTGGGCGTGACTATGGTGTATGCTATACTATAGGGCGTGGCATGTTTAGTTAAATGTAACTCTTTGCTCTCAGCAAGGTATGGTAAGGGCCCTATTCCACCGACGATTATCGTTCAGATTATCGTTAAATCGTTCGAATCTAAACGATAATCGTTCGGTTGAAATGCAGTTAATGATTAACGACCGAACGAGAAATCGTTGATCGCTTTATAAGACCTGGACCTATTTTTATCCTTGCTCGTTCGCAAAACCTTCGCAAATCGTTTGCATTGAATAAGAAGTCGTTTGGTCGTTCGCAATAGATACGAACGCAATAGCGAATAAATAGCGAAGAAAAAACAATCGCAATTACGATCATAAGTAACGATTATCGTTCCATGGAAATGAGTGAAAGCTTTCAGGTCTTTCGCAATAGCGGTCGTTTGAGATCGTTGGACATCGGTAACGATGTCCTTGCAGCTCTTGCTAAACGATTATCGGGCTGTGTAATAGGCCCAGTAAACGAGCGACGATCTAGCAGATCGGCGCTCGTTTACAGATATTATCGGGCCCTGCTCGGCCCGTGTAATACCACCCTAATTGTCTGATGGAATAGGGCCCTTAGAGTATGAGGGTAATGTTTGCTTTATGTTAATTGTCAGTTACAGTACGATGGTAATGTGGTATTCCAGGCCAGCCAGGTGGTGTTATCTAGGGCAGGTGTTGGACTATCTTTTCAGCAATTGTCACAGGGCCTGAGTCCCTGTGTCCCACCCAAACACTCGCTCTTTAGAAGGTTGTCTCGGTGTAGTGCAGATAAACCATAGAGTCCAGGTTAACTTAACCACTTGAATGCTTTACTGAACTGTTCTTAAAATGACAGTTCAGAATAAGGTTTAGGATCAAGTTGTTTGCACAGGAGTATACTTGTGTTGCAAGAGTCTCTTTAGAAGGTTTTAGTAAGAAGAGTAGATAGGATATACTAGGGGTGCCTGTCTAGGCAGTTCAGAGGGCGACCTTAATACTTCAGTACTTGAGTCGGGTGTTCATGATAGAAGAATACCCAAACTTACATTACCCCCTATTGCCAGAAGAGATCACAGAGTGCCAGTTTCAGGAACACGGACCCTGGGCTTTAACAACAGGCTGGGAGCTAGTCCCTCGATTACCCAATGTGATCAAATGGTATCAGCGGGGTACTTTGGCTTTAATTGTCACCTAACCAACACAAGGGGGACATTCCTGGACATTCGAAGGACTTTCTGAGAGAAAACACTTGTAGAATGTTCAGTCACCTCAGATGTAGACAGGTTGTAGATCCCCTTATTGGTAATTGCCCCTCTTTAGGGTTTTAGCAAGGCCTAGCTGTAAGAACTCACCACACAGGAACCACAGACTAAAATACTCCTCCAGGAACTAGCAGGGATTCTTAAATGAGAGGCTGGGCCTTTCCTCTTATTGGTGGAGGAACTGTGAGGTTAGACGTTCCATTGGTGAGAACTTTATAGAAAAGGCTTCAGATGGGCCAGGAGAATCTGATGGGGCTGACAATCATACTCGGGCACAAAGCTTACAGATAAGTAGTATATATATAGGGGGAGTATATACGATGGGTCTTGACACTTGCAGTTTGCTGCAGCGATTTTGTATTTTTGTATGTCATAGAGACATGGGAAAAGTTTTGATCTTTCCAGGTCTGAGTGATGTACCAATCGGGAGAATGTGTCGGGAGAGGACAGTCCCCTACTGCTCTGTGTAAAAAAAAAAGAATTGGGCTCCATAGACTTACATTATGAGCTTGACTTTTTTTTTCTAGTGCAAAGCGGGAGTGGACCTGGCTGCAGTCCTCTCCTGGCTCATTCCCTCAATTGGTACAGGTCTAAACAATCAGACCCAGACTGATCAAAACGTTTGACATGTCTTTATGACTGGACGGGTCACAGAATGGCCGGTGTTACTGAAAGTCATTCCAGCCGGTACTGCAGTACCCGCCGGATTATCTTCATTTCTGGTGATTTGGGATGTGAGCACACCCGTGTGCTGCCCACAATGGAGAATGCGGCCGGTGATTGATGCTAAACATACGTTGTGTGAACCTGGCCTAAGATTGTGGGAGTAAGTGCAGTATTCCACAACCCTGCTTGTTACTGCTGCTGAATGTGTATATGTGTAGGTTGGCACATCATAAATCTTTATTCAGTGTCTCAGGGCAATGTGTGTGATGAAAATATGCCTAAACTGCATTTTTCTGTGTTTTCCACTGTTTCATTCACTGAAGTACCACTAGGGGTTAAATGTGTGCATGACTGTTTGCACATTACGTGTTTGCCACCTGCTTGAGAAGGTGGTCTGCCAATTTTCTCTTCTCTCTCTCTGGGCCTATCACAGCCTTAGCCAAAATCCCCCCATCTCTGTTGCCCGGGTCTCTCTCCACCAATGGGAGCAATCCCTGTAGCATAAAATGGTGGTTGGAACAGACCTGGGGAGCTTAGTCCTGTTCAGTGTTTGCCAGCTAAGTTTGTACCAGTTGTTTATGTGGATATGAGCCCAGCTGTATCCAAAGCCAGAACATCATCTTCCAAGGGGCTGGCCGTAAGAGTACCCTGCATTTTGAACAGTGCCCCTCTAGGTATTTCACCCTGTAACCACTGCTAAGTCACCTAACCAAGAGACTGTGATTCTTCTAAGTCAAAAGTCTTAGTATACCTGCTAATGCAGACATCTAAGTATTCTTAACGGGGAGCTACTGATAGATCCACTCCCAAGCTAACCTGCCTTGTGTACACGGATCTGTATTTCTGAACTATGACTGTATTCCGTATTGCACCTTCAAAAGACTTTTTCAGTAAAAATATGTTTGGCAGCTATCCCTGAACCCTCTGTGATTGTCATCTGCACCAACACATTGTAGAAAGAGATATTAGGAACACTTCTCAGAGTGTGTGCCAGTACCTGAGAAGAGCTAGCTATCACTCAGGCCCCATGACAAGTGCTGACGCGGTACCACAACACCCCTAGATCTTGCACTACAACATCTGCAGCCCCTGGGTTACCACATAAGCAGAATAAATATAGGCCGTTTTCAGAATTAACCCCTTCCCGCACAATCGTGTACCGGCACGGCCAATACAGCCAATCACTCCTAAACCAGTCCAATCCATGCCCTGCCTGGTCTTTTTCCTCCTGGTGCTGACTGTTCTGCTGTGGGGCAGATCAGCTGCCCATCTGCTGCCTCTGCTCCATCTGCCGTAATGGCAGTAATGGCGCAGAGTCTAGGAGCCACTGGTTTTTACCAGCGCCCGCCGCTGGACTTGCTGCTACCCTGGCTTGGATTCATAGAAGAGGCAGGTGAGGTGCAGCTGGAGACACATAGGCAGAAAGCAGGCAGGGCTGCAAGAGGACTGATGGCTGGAACCAGGACAGGGATTAAAGGCAGGAACCACTGGCAGGAACCACAGGTAGGAACCATGGGCAGGAGAGCTGAAACTGCAACAGTAAGAGGTAGCATGCATAGGCTCCAACAGGAAGCCTGGCGCATGCCCCTTTATATATGCACAAGACTGCAGCAAATTAAGGGTGTACTGGCTCGGTGTGTGCACACCCTAGGAGGTAAGGTGCCCTGCAGCCGAAAAGGTGACTGGACAGGGCCCAGGCATTTGGGCTCCAGTGGCAGCAAGTGACCCCGGGGAGCTAGTGCTAGTGTAAGGGCTACATTTTTTTTTTTTTTAAAGTACAAATTATAAGAAAAAATTTTCATTTTCATGGCCTAATGCTAGAAATTTTCCTCAAACACTTGTGGGGCTTAAACACTCAGTATACCCATAAGTGAATTCCCTGAGGGGTTTAGTTTTCAAAATTGGGGTTTTCTGAGAGGTATTTCTTATATTTTGTTACCTCTGCTCCATTGCGAACACAATATGGTGCATGTAAAGGATTAACATACATCGCAAACCTTAAAAATCGGGGGTTTCTAACATAGCTCTTTCGAATCCATTTCAGAACTGAACTGCTTCCTAATAAAATTCATTTTCAAAATTATTTAGACACATTTGATAATTTCCTGCTGAACTTCAAAAATTTTTTAAGCGTTTGTCAGTATAGCTTCAGTTTACATGGCAAATGTATTTTGGTGATTTGTTATATGTGTTTATTGATGTTATATGGTGATTTAATGGACCGCATACATACCAAACATACAATACCTAGGACGCCCAAAGATCTCTATATTGGGACCCCCCCCCCCCCCCCCCCCCAGCTTATTTGTTTTGAATGGAGCCAATCTTAATGGTCTTGATCCAGAGTTCCCCTGAGGTCAAACCCCCCACAATCTCATCTCCTCCGGATAGGGAACAAGTAATAATAAGTCAGAAAATCCTTTAATAAAAGGAAGTGTGCAAAATTCATGCAGAAAGTCTTAGAACATTATTAATGAATTATTTATTAAATTATCTTCTTTTCTTCCCATTGTCATTCACTATTAGACTTATTATTAGGTATTTATATAGTCATCCGTCAGTGGAATGAATAACAAGTGCATCAATCTCTTCCATAATGTAAAAATGGAGAAAAACACAAAAGCAGACCATCATATAAGCAGTTCTAGTAGTTGTTTTACACTGTAAGTGTAGACCCAAATTTCTAGCATTGAACATAGAAGATAAGGAGGACTGGGGATATACTTTGGCATCACTGCCATTACCTTTCATGTATATGTCTCTGAATTCTCTGTAGACCTCTCTTCAGCCCAGAAATAACCTCCTTGTTCCTCAGACTATAAATGATAGGATTGAGGAATGGAGTGAACATGGCATATACAAGGGCAAATAATTTGTCATACTCTAATGAATGAGATGTTTTGGGGGTAGCATACACTATACAAGCAGCACCATAGAATAGAGTCACCATGATCAAGTGTGAGGAGCAGGTGGAGAAGGCTTTCTTCCGTCCTGTACTGGTCTTTATCTTCATAATAGAATATATAATGTTAATGTACATAAGAACAACAATGGCAAGGTTGAACATTGTGGCAAAACCACCCACAAATCTATTTATGGTGACAGTGACCGTGATATCATGACATGTAAGGCTAAGTAATGGCGCTAAATCACAGAAGTAATGGTTCACATAATACCGTCCACAAAATGGAACCTGAGAAGTCAGAGTCACAGGAATAAGCGCCATAAGAAACCCAAGGCTCCAGCACATCAAGCTTAAGTCTTTACAGAGTCTGGTACTCATGATGGTGTTGTATCTAAGAGGTCTACAAATGGCCACAAATCGGTCAATGGCCATAATAGCCAATAGATTACACTCTGTGATACCCAAACTGTGGAACATGTAGAGCTGAGCAAAGCACCAGTAGAATGAGATCTTCTTATTATTAGTTACCAACATAGTCAATAGTTTGGGGGTTGTGACCGATACATACCAAATCTCAAGGCAGGCCAGGTTGGTGATGAAGAAATACATGGGCTTGTGAAGATGAATGTCATTATAGACCACCAAAACGATCAACATGTTTCCGATAAGGGTGAAAAGGTAGATAACAAAAAAGACTGTAAACAGAACTGGACTGTAGATCTCAAAGACCACAAATCCCAGCAGCTCAAAGTCTTTGAAGCGGGTCTTGTTTTCCATTATGTAATTGGTTGATGGTCGGTTGAGTTATCTCTATTTTGGCAGGAAAACACAAGCATAAAGAAAAGATGGAAAGCTAACAATATCTATCTAAGAGAGTTTATTTTATTTTATTAAAACCAGACTTTTGTTAAGGGGTTTTTACTACCATTGCCCATAGTTGAGGAATCTTGCTAGGCAGGGGCCAAATGACCTCAGTCCTGGATTCGAGAGGGTTGAGAGGGGTTCACTTCTCCTTCTCAGTAGTGATTTACTACTCTACCTCCTTAATCAAATGCATGTTTGTCCCTTGTAGCTGTGCAAATAGGCTGTAAAGGTTTCCTCCATATTGCTTAGCATGTCTTACATGTGGGACCCATAGAGACAGACACCTTTCCCTTCCCTCACCTTTACTGCCTTCAACAATGTAAACTTCTGGGGGCTGTTTTAACTGGGTACAATGATAGCGATTGAATACCCTAGAAGGACCTTGAGTGAGTCCCTTCTTGTGTCTAGTTTTAAAAGACATAGCCACGGAAGCACAGCAAGTGACTGACTGGCTGTTCAAGTGGCAAGACTGCAAGATGTAAAGTCATCTATATTATATTGGAAAATGAAAGATGCCATTTGAAATGGCAACTGGTCCTGCAAAAAACAAGCCTTCATATGGCATTTAACTGTCAACATAAAGAAGAGTAATGTATCTAATGAGTAAGAAAAAGCTAAAATTGGTTTAAACATTAATGGTTTGACCCCTTTCCATACCTTGGTATAACAGTAACACAATGGCCTCGTCAGGGGTTAGATAATCCACAGTATATGTAAGTCTGAAGAACTGACTGATATGGATTAAATAATTCATAATGCCCAGCCCACCAGGCTCAACTCAATTGACAAGTCTAGTCTATACACAAAGCTGGGACGAACCATTAAGGGCCCTATTCCACAGTAACTATAATCGGCGGAATCGGCCCCATTTTGCTCAATTCGGCCAATTATCGTTCGGTGAAATAGAGAGAACGATCAGCCGATGATCGTGTCATCGGCTGATCGTTCATTTAGGGCCAGACCTAAAATCATCGTTCCCCCACCGCGCATCGCTATGGTTGAATAGCGGTGCGCGGCGGGCGACCAACGATTTCAGAAGCGCAGCATCATACATTACCTGTCCAGGCTTCTCCTCCGCGCTGTCTTCATTCCCTGGCCCCGCGTGCTCTATCTTCCGAATGGCCGGCCAGCTGACGGAGCGCTCAGCCAATCACAGGCCGGGACAGCCGCGGCCTGTGATTGGCTGAGTGTGGCCTGTCAGCTGACCGGCCATTCGGAAGATAGAGCGCGCAGGACCCTGGGATGAAGACAGCACAGAGAAGATGACCTGCAGGTAATGTAATGTCCTTGCAGCCCTCGCTCAACGATCATCGGGCCGTAGAATAGGCCCAGTAAAAGAGCGGCGAGCTAGCAGATCGCCGCTCGTTTACATAGTTAATCAGGCCCTCCTCGGCCCGTTGAATAGGACCCTAAGTCTTGTCGAGCAAGGGAGAAGCCATGGGGATTTGCCCCTATACACTTCATCCTGGTGCCATGGTTTAGTTGTAAACTTCCTCTCTGTCTTTCAATTTACTTGTTAGGCTGGGCTCAGACTGCGTTTTTCGTATCCGTTAAATGTTTATGTTTTATGGAAAAAACAGATGCAAAAACATATGCAAAAATGTATGCAATTGTGTGCCATCCGTTTGGATCCTTTTTTCCATCGGCTTCCATTAAAAAAAAATTGGGTTGACTACGTTTTTCTATCCGTTAAAAGCATCCAATTAAAAACGGGTACGTAGAACGGATAGGAAAAATGCAGTGTGAGCCTAACCTTAGTGATAAGAGAGTTTGTCAGGCTTTCAGACAGCATGAACCTTCTTATAAACCCCCATTTAGGCTCTAGGTGTATATAAATTGGGAGATGCCACCACATTGGATTTATGCCCAGGGTGAAAGAAAAGCTGGAAGGCCATTGACCTCAAAATGTCTTACCTGCTACTCCTGTACTGTACTTTCAAAATGAGCAATACACACAGACAAAAGTACTGAACCTAAATATAATCTAATAATATAAACCGTACCCACCTTGCCTTGCTATTGTAGCAAAACGTGGCAGGGGAGAAGTCTTGGTATTTATATGCTTTGGCAGTGTCGGTAAAACATTGCTTGTTATTAGGTATCTCATGGGGATTAGTGATTAGTGACTGACATGAGTATGAAAACAAGTTTAATGATTCCTTGGGACTTTGTTAGATATGTAATGTAGATATGACACATGTCAAGATTATTAGAAAGAAAAATCGAGACTTTTAAATGATTCATTTTTTATTTCCTATATATTTTCTAATTTAGCTTTATTTTGTGATTGCATTTTTTTGGTCTTTTAGGGTATTTGCACACTACAGAAAAGAGGGGGAAACTTCAAGCGGATGTCGCCGTGTGTCCCCGCTTGAAGTTCCACTTGTCCCATAGGCTCCATTCTATGCTCAGGCAGATTACGCCGTCCACCCAAAGAATTTACATGTCCGATCTAGGGTTGGGTAATCTATTTTACTTTGGCCTGCAGTCTTATTATTGAAGAGTTTTGGTTGATTTGTTTAAAGATCTCCGGGCTGGGGTCTGATAAATTTAGAAGCCTGGTCTGAGGTCTGATTTAAGTGTAAAAGCAACAATATACCTGTGCTTGTGGAGCAATGTTGCAGTATAAAAGCTTACTGAGAGGTTACTGATGTGTGAATGGGATCGAAGGATGCAGTCACACATACAGGATCTGCTACAGATTTTATCCAAAGGTGAAGCGTATGTTCCTGAATTTGTGTCACTCGGTGCCCACAGACAGCAAGAGGCAGATTTTCAGAGCCGTGGATGCAGGTATTGTTTTTATTGCCACTCACACAAGGTGGTTAGAGCCCTTTCAGTTGAGAGCCCAATGTCTGGATAGGTTCTCCTTCCCTCAAGTAGCCCGCTGTCAACTAAGTCAAGTATGTCTCAAGTAACCAGAGACTTATCTGCGCACAACGGTAATGTACCCAAGTCTCAAGTCTTCTATTCATTATACCCGCATGTGCATGTGCATCTAAAAAGTATTCCCTGCACCCAGCTCATACAAGGGATCTCAGTCAGTGTCTCCAAACTATTTGTATTACACCTTTATTCAAGAGAGACTGTTCTAACGTGTACTGTGCCTTTAAGAAGTTTATACAGTAAAGTTGCACCTGTTTAACTACTTGCTGTAGTTCCTATGTGGGCGTGTTTAGTATATCCAGAAATGGGCACATAAGTGGTACACTAACATCTGCCTTAGCTAACACCACCTTGTTCCCCTGGGTTACCGCAGTAGTATACTATAGCACACCAGCACCTAACTATGTGATTTAGTGCTTCTGTACCCAGATACCCGCCTGCTGCGCGGTGGGTGCAGAAATTTACACCTGCTCCACAGCAAGTATAGATTTCTGCTATTATTTACACCTGCTAGCAGGTGTAAATTATGGTAAATCAGGCGTGGGAGGAAGCCACACCTCATCAGTGCTTTTGCACGGCTGGCATACAGAATGGGGAAGGTAAAAATCTGCAACGTCTCTCCATGGTGTATACCAGGGGTGCAATTTCCACCTAGAGCCTAAAGGTAGTCTGCCAGACAATTCATCCTGCCTGAAATACTGGTAAACTTCCTTATTAATAACAAGTAAGTGGAAAGACAGAGAAGTTTACAAGTAAGCTATGGCATCAGGATGAAGTGTCTGGGAGGAAGGCCTCCTGGCTTTTACCTTGTTTGGGTCAATTTGATTGACAGGTCATCCCAGCTTTGTGTATAAACTAAACTTGTCAATCAAGTTGAGCTTGGTGGGCCACAGCATTTCAGAGTAAAACGTGGGTGCAAGTGGCAGTCAGTTTTCCTTACCCACATATGTGTAACATATTTCAAGATTGCTATTAAATATTGACATCACGTGTTTAAAAGGCCATAGCACTTTTTCACCTACAGACCCACATGAGTCCTTATTTTTAGCGCCACTATTTGTACGTTTCAATGGCAGGCTTAATTTTTGCATAAAGTATGCTGCAAAACCAGAATTTTTTTTTTGATGGCTTTTAAAAAATTAAAACCTTTTTTAAAAAGTAAATGTTCCTTAAAATTGGTCTATTCCCAGGCTTATAACGTTTTTATCCTTTGGTCTATGGGGCTGTGTAAGGTATAATTTTTTGCGCCATGATCTGTACTTTCTATCGGTACCTTGTTTGCGCATATGCAACTTTTTGATCACTTTTTATTAATTTTTTTCTGGATTTAATGCAACAAAAAATGTGCGATTTTGCACTTTGGAATTTTTTTGCACTTACGCCGTTTACCGTGCGAGATCAGGAATGTGATAAATTAATAGTTCGGACGATTACGCACCCGGTTCTACCAAACATGTTTGTTTATTTAGTTATTTATTTTTATTTATAAAATGGGGAAAGGGGGGTGATTTAAACTTTAATTAGGGGAGGGGATTTTTTATTAATAATAAAACCTTTTTTTTTTTTTACACACATACTGGGGGGGGGGACTTCTAGTATGCCTGCTCTGATCTCTTAATCAGATCTATGCAGTATAAATAAACTGCATAGATCCATGAGATAGGCATTCTGTTGCTTTCGGCTGCTGCCATTACGGTGCGGGGATGGGGGGGGGATCCCCCCACTAGACCACCAGGGAAGAGACAGGCAACATTTTAAATGCAGCTGTCACCTTTGACAGCTGCATTTAAAAGGCTAATTAGCAGACACGGCGATCGGACCATGCCCGCTAATTGCCGTGTGACCCCTCTCTGAACACCCCCACCTGCATGAGAATGTACATTAAGCCCTCATGCGGGAAGGGGTTAAAGGAGAAGTCTTGTAAAATAAACAAATCAGAAAGTCAGGGAGATGTAGGAAAATAATAAACAAAGTAAACTTGCCCATTTCCATGCTTCTGTAGTGCCACTCCTGGGTCTTGCTGGCAGCCTCTGGAGCTGCAATACCAGTGATTTCCCGCTAAGCCAGTCAGTGACTGGGGCGGTGTCTCACCTCAGTCACTGATTGGCTAAGCGGGCAATCGCTCAGCCTGATACGTGACGTTACAGCTGGAAGAGGCTGGCGGGTGTCAGCTGGACCTAGAAGGCATAAGGATAGGTATATTTATTTTTTTGTTTCCCGCACTCCCCTGCCTTTTTGATTTTTCTTTTCATTTTACAGGACTTCTGCTTTAAAATAAACTATGCGATGGCACTAAAATTACAATGTGTACAGTAGGCAGAATGTTTCCTGGGTTTTAATAGAAAAATTCATTAAAATATTTATTACCCTGAATCCGTTGTTTTTAGAAATATCCTATGTGTGGCCCTAGTGTGCTTTTTGCACACAGGCCTCCAAAGCACCATGTATAGTTTGCAAAGGATCTCAAATACCAAACTATAATTCATTTTCTCCCAAAGACCCCATTTTGGAAACAATATTCAAACTAATTTAATTTTTCCAATATCATGTTGTTTCAGCTTATACCTTCAATTTTTTTTCCAAAGAAGACAGGGGATAATCACCCCAAAAATTTGTTACTGCAGATGGTGCAAAATGAAAGCTGCTGTTTTTCCAGATACGCCATTCAATTCCACTGCATCAACATTCCACCTTACTTGTACCACCAGAGAATCACACCGCATGATATTTTTAGATACTAAATTCATATTGTTTTCTATCATTTTACTATTTTTTTTTATTATTTGAGTTGTTTTTTTATTATTTGAGTACTTATTTGGGTCACTTATTGGCTGAGCGGGAAATTGCTTAGCCGGGTATACAACGTTATAGCTGAAAGAGCTGCAAGAGGCTGGTGGCTGGACCCAGGAGCAGCATTATAGGGTGTGAGCACGGGTAAGTTTACTTTGTTAGTTATCCCCCCCCCCCCTCAGCCATTCTTTCTTTTTTGAATTTCATGGGACGTCTCCTTTAACCCCTTAAGGACCGGGCCTAAAATGGCCTTAAGGACCGGAGAAAATTTTATGAATATGACCAGTGTCACTTTATTCATTAATAACTTCGGGATGCATTTACCTATCAGGCTGATTCTGAGATTGTTTTCTCGTGACATATTGTACTTCACATTTCTTGTAAATTGGAGTCGATACTTATAACGAATCTTTATGAAAAAAACCCAAATAACGTGAAAAATTGTAAAAAAATGCATTTTTCCAACTTTAAACCTTTTCTGCTTATACAGAAAGTGGTTATGCCACATAAAATATATATTAAATAGCATTAGCAACATGTCTACTTTATGTTGGCAGCATTTATTAAACTATATTTCATTTTTTTTTAGACAATAGAAAGCGTAAAACATTAGCAGCAAATTTCCAAATTTTCAGTAAAATTTCAAAATCAGATATTTTTAGGGACCTGTTCAGGTTTAAAGTGTATTTGAGGGGCCTGTATGTTAGAAAGCCCCACAAAGCACCCCATTTCAGAAACTGCACCCCCCACAATCTGCAAAAGCACATCCAGAAAGTTTTTTAACCCTTTAGGGGAGTCACAGAAATAAAAGCTAAGTGTGTAAGAAATTTGAAAATTAAAATTTTCTGTGCAGAGATTTTATTGTAATCCAATATTTTTCATAATTATAAACTTATTACCAGAGAAATGCACCACAATATTTATTGCCCCTTTTCTGCAGTTTATAGAAATACCCCATATGTGGCCCTATTGCGCTATTTGACGCAACCACAAGCCTCAGATATAAGGGAGCGCCTAGTGCATTTCAATGGCTCCGTTATATTTGGTCATTTCTGACTGTACCACTTCAGCTTGGCAGAGGCTCTGGGGTGCCAAAACCTAAAAAACACCACTAAAGGGACACCATTCAGAAAACTACACCCCTCAAGGAATGTAACTAGGGGTGCGGTGAGCATCTGGACCCCACAGGTGCTTCACAGATTTTCCCAACAATATGGCGTTGTTCTAGACTTCAATTTTTCATTTTCACAAAGGGATAAAAGGGAAAAAAAACACAAAACATGTAGCGCAGTTTCTCCCGAGTACAGAAATACCCCACATGTGGACATAAAGTGCCAAGTGGGCACAGGACGAGCCTCCAAAGGGAAGGAATGCCAATTGGCTTTTGGAAGCTGGATTTCACTGGAATGGATTTCAAGGGCCACGTCGCATTTACAGAGCCCTCGTGCTGCCAAACACTGGAAAACCCCCACAAGTGACCCCATTCTGGAAACTACGCCCCTCAAGGAATCTAAAAAGGGGTGCAGTGAGCATATGGACCCCACTGGTGACGGGCACAAATGTGGAACAATGTGATGTGAAAGTGAAAAATTAAATTTTTTCACTTTTACGGCACAAATGTGCCCGTCATCAAGGGGTCCATATCCTCATTGCACCCCTTTTTAGATTCATTAAGGGGTGTAGTTTCCAGAATGGGGTCACTTGTGGGGGGTTTCCACTGTCCTGGCAGCACGTGGGCTCTGTAAATGCGACATGGCGTTCATCATCCATTCTAGCCAAATCCAACCTCCAAAATCCAAATGGCGCTCCTTCCCTTGAGAGGCTTGCCCTGCACCCACATGGCACTTTATGTCCACATGTGGGGTATTTACGGACTCGGGGGAAATTTCTCTAAACATTTTGTGTGTTTTTTTCTCTTTTAACCCCTTGTGAAAATGATAAATTCAAGGCTAGACCAACATTATAGTGTAAAAAATGTAATATTTCATTTTCACACCACATTGTTCCACATTTGTGCCCGTTACCAGTGGGGTCCATATGCTCACTACACCCCTTGTTACATTCGTTGAGGGGTGTAGTTTCCATAATGGGGTCACTTGTGGGGGGTTTCAACTGTCTTGGCAAAACAGGGGCCTTTTAAATGCAACATGGCCCCTCGAAATCAATTCCAGCCAAATCCAGCCTCAAAAAACCAAATGGCGCTCCTTCTCTTCGGAGGCTTACCCTGCACCCGCATGGCGCTTTATGTCCACATGTGGGGTATTTCCGTACTCAGGGGAAATTGCTCTACAAATTTTGTGTTTTTTTATTTTTTAGCCCCTTGTGAAAATGAAATAATCAAGACAAGATTAATGATTTAGAGTAAAAATTTAAAACAAATTACACTAAATGTTGGTCTAGCCTTGATTTTTTTCCATTTCCACAAGGGGTTAAAAAAGAAAATAAACGCAAAGCGTGTAGGGTAATTTCCCCTGTGTACTAAAATACCCCACATGTGGACATAATGGGCCATATGGGCACAGGGCAAGCCACCAAAGGGACAAAGCGCCATTTAGAGGCTGGAATGGAGGATGGAGGCCATGTCGCAATTACAAAGCTCCTGTGCTGCCAGGACAGTAGAAACCCCCCACAAGTGACCCCATTCTGGAAACTACACCCCATAAGAAATCTAACAAGGGGTGCAGTGAGCATATGGACCCCACTGGTAACAGGCACATATGTAGAACATGTGCCGTGAAAATAAAAAATACAATTTTTTTCATTTTCACGTCCCAAATGTGGCCGTCACCAGGGGGCCATATCCCCGCTGCCCCCCTTGTTAGATTCCTTATCGGGTGTAGTTTCCAGAATGGGGTCACTTGTGGGGGGTTTCTACTGTCCTGGCCGCACAGAGGCTTTGTAATTGCATCATGGTATCCTCTAATGGGAATGGCGGCCATATCTATTTAGCTGGGAAAAAAGGGACCATTCTAATTTATTTTGGGGGTATTAGGCCAATTATTAGTTTATAAGGTTGAAAATGACAGGTGTCCATCAAATTCAACCTGTGTTGATCCAGAGGAAGGCAAAAAACCCTTGTAAGGCAGACGACAGTAGCCTCATCACTGGGAAAAATTCCTTCCTGACTCCATAATGGCAATCAGAATAATCCCTGGATCAACGTGACCCCTGAAATAGGAATAAGGGAAATAATTTAGATAATGTAGAACCCCAGTGACGTGTGGTGTGCCTTGAAGCGATCCAGTATGCAGAGGCCGGGGTGATCAGGACAGGTGTCACACTGGAAAATGGCGTCCTTCCTGATCCCCCTGTTACGCCACACTCTGCACTTCTTCTGGGGTCTCCTGTTTTCCAGTGTGGGGGACGTCACCTGGAAAATGTTGTCCTGGTGCGATCCAGGGTCCCTCATATCCAGAAGCGCTGGGTCCGCTCCATGGCTGCTAAATATTAGGGCTCTATTACTGCTTCTGATATTTTTGGATCGTGCCGCAAGCTACAGTAGCTCGGGCAGCGAGGGACCGGGAGAGGGGGTGCTGGTATAAAAGTTATCCCCATTAAGGTGGTAACCTTTATCCAGCAGTGGGAAGATCAGTTCCCCAACGATCTCCCCACTAACTCCGAGGATGGGGGGGGGGGTTCATCTGGGGGTGGATTCAGGTGTCCCTTCCATCATACTAACTAAGTGCACGTGCACACTGCGGAATGGTGAAGGATAACCCTTTGTGCATTCCGCAGCTGGCACCCGCCGGCAGGCTGATGCGGGCGGCCGTCTCCGTCCGTGTCATAGACTCCATTCTATGCACGAGCGGATTCCGCTCTCCGTCAAGTGTGTTCATTCTTTGGACGGACGATGGAATCCGCCCATGCATAACATGGAGTCTATGACACGGGTGGAGATGCGCGCCTGCATCAGTCCGCCGGTGGGTGCCAGCTGCGGAATGCACGAAGGGTTATCCTTCGCCATTCCACAGTGTGCACGTAACCTAAATCTGTAAGTGTACCCCGAGGTACTCTCACAGAGTTTGTAGAATTTCACGCCATACCGTCATCTCTTATTGGGACGGTACTGGCGGAAAAGACGTGTCTGGGGGGCAGCGTACGCTACGCTACCCCCAGACACGTCACTGGATGATGAGGATGATGAGGATGAATGGATGAAAGAAGGATCCCCCCATTCATCCTCACTGGCTGTTTCGGTGTCGGAGGCAATAATAACGTATGCGTCCGACACCGAAAATACCCTGGGGGCCATCGTTATTCGGGGATTGGTATATGGGGTATGTAAATGTGTAGTGGTGTAGTGTAAAACTTTATTCCGTGTAGTGTAATGGTGTTTTTTACATGGTTTTGGGGGCGTACACTTACGCCCACGGTCGTTAAGGGGTTAAAGTGGTAATCCCAAACTATAACCAATTCTTTTTAATAATACACAGATTATTTGGGAAAGGGGCATTTATTTATTTTTTCATATTATTTTTCTAAAACATTTCTTCATAATTCGAACTTCCTACTCTCATCTATAAAACTTTTCTCATGCTGCACTTACACTCATAAATATGATTTTCCAACTAATCAGACTAACTGTCATTGCTTCACATTGTCAGACAGGTTCTATTTAAATAAGGTTTAGGGTACTATTACACGGAACGATAACGAATCGGGCCAATTCGGACGACTATCGCTTCGTATAGTAAATGCAACGATCAGCCGATGAGAACGATTATCGGCTGATCGTTGATATAGGTTAGACCCTATTTTCGTCGGGCGCCGACCGCGCACCGCTGCGTGTAATAGCGGTGCATGGCCGGCGACTAACGATATACATTACCCATCCACGTTCCAGGGCTGCTCCTGCCGTCCGCTTCTCCCGGGGTCCCGCGCGCGCTCTAGCTTAACAGAGGCCTGTCAGTTGATAGGCCGCTCAGCCAATTACAGGCCGCGGCGGTCCCGGCCTGTGATTAGCTGAGCGGCCTACCAGCTGACAGGCCGCTGTGAAGCTAGAGCGCGCACGGGACCCCGGGAAAAGCGGACGGCAGGAGAAGCGGCCGGCAGGAGCAGCCCTGGAACGTGGATGGGTAATGTATGCCAGTTTAGCAAGGGCTGCAAGGACATCGGTAACGATGTCCTTGCAGCTCTTGTCAAACGATTATCGGGCCGTGTAATAGGCCCAGTAAACGAGCAACGATCTAGCAGATCGCTGCTCGTTTACAGGTATTATCGGGCCCTGCTCGGCCCGTGTAATACCACCCTTAGATTCACCAGATCTGGTAGTAATAATGCTTGGAAATGGCTAGTAGAAGTGAACCCAGCTGTCAATTCAATTTAACTAACTAACTGGTTCAACTTGTTCACTTAGCCTATGTTAATACAGTGAAGTACTGTTTCAGTACTGCGCCATTTGAGAGAAGCAGCGGCAGACGTGCATCGATGGGGGAGCATGTGGGAGGCTATTTTTTTTTTGTCTATTCTATTTATCTAATCTGGGGGCCATCTACTGACTGGGGGGCCATCTATTAAAGGGGAAACAAAACAGGGGAGTATCTACTAAAGGTGAAAAAAACGGGTGGTGATCTGATAAAATGGGACTACACTAGGGGCCATATACTGAGTGGTAGGCATTTACTAAAGGAGAGACTACACTGGGGGCCATGGACTAAAGGGAGGAATAAACAGGGGTCCATCAACTAAAGGGTGGACTACACAGCTGGTCATCTACTAAAAGGGGACTATACGAGGGGCCCTCTGCTAAAGGGGGATTACACAGGAGGCCATATACTCACAGGGGACTACACTGGGGCCATATACTGAGTGGGGGCCATCTACTAAAGGGCGGACCATCTATTATATTGGGCATGCACAGAGGGTACCATCTATTGTAGGAGTATCTATACAGTTGGCAATCTGTTATAGGGTATTTCACCAAAGGCCATTTACTATATTACACAGGGGCCATCTACTAAGGTTCCCAGAAGGCTCTGTGATGAAAAATGCCAGTGATTAATTATTAATGATTAGGGCCATAAATACTCTCATGGTACAGTATGTACTTCACTTCTGATGAAGCTCCGGTGGGGAGCGATATGCATGGGGTTTCTATCTACTCCAGGGATATGACTTCCATACTTCCTCCCACAGGTTTTGTTGCCATACTTAGATACCTTGGTATCATTGCTTACACTAGGACTTGTAGAGAGATGGAGATTTAACTGTTGCCTAGTGAGTGGGGCAGACTCTGTCACAGAGCCTGTCAAGATTTTTCAGCTTTTTTTTTTTTTTAAGTGTTCTTATTGTTTACATCTGGCTCTTTGTCTCTATGTATTGTATTGTCTGATCACCCTGCTTTTGTTTTAATAAAGATGGGTTTGCATTCATTGTGGTGTGCAGCCTTGATAATTGGCTGAAAGAAAAGCAGCCAAACATGCTGGAAGAGGAAGATGCCTTTGTCTCAAGTATTGCAAGATGCTCGTCCGAGTAATGAGCACCATCGATTACCTAATACTCGAGCGAGTACCAAGCTCAGACGAACATGCTCACTCATTACTACTTAGGAGGTCTTAGGTGGTTTGTTGGAGATTGCAACTACCCATGCTGTTTTCCACTCCACTCGTTGCTCCATCTGCGCCTTGCACACTGGTGAAATGTATATGGATTCTGTGGTCCTGCCAAGTATTCTTTTTCTTCTATTGGTTTCTTCTGCCTTGCGTAGGGATAATCCTTTGGTGTGCTGCGGTGGTCTTGTTATATGCTGTATGTTGAGTTGTTTCTACCTGCTTTGCACAACTCAATCAGGTGAGTGGACGAGGATTTTGCTCTCCCTCTACTAGAATATAATTTAATCCTACAATATTGCACTAGGAAGCGCCCTTCTCCCTCTTTTTTTCTGCATATTCTGGAGCCAACACTTCATCAGAACGCATCAGAACTCTCCACAGCACACAATGGAGCATGCAGCCATAGCCGCTCGCTCCATAGTGTGCACAGGCAGGGTTTTCTGCGGCCGCAATTCATTGAATAGCGGACGCAAAAAACTGACATGTCAATTTTTCACAACGCCGATAGGGATCCCGGCTGGGGTGTATACTATGTGTATACACTCCGGCGGGATTCCCTCAGCCTGCAGAACTACAGACCTAAGCTCCGTACTAATCATGGGCGTTGCAACAATGGCCGTGTTTACCGCTGAACTTATGTTGTGATAACATGGCTTGAGTGTAGATTTGTACTGTTGTTTCTGTCCTAATTTTAATGTAGCTCTCCATGTAGCCTTTCAGACGTTTTTTCCAAACTCCCATTGATTTCAGCGTAAACTTCCAATTGTTTTTTGCGGACAAATTTTTTTGTGAAGCCTTGATGAAGTAGTAAGTGCAGGGAAAAAAGCACTTTATAAGCATTTCCCGTAATAAGTGTATATTGGTGATTTGTATAACTTTTTGGGGGCAATGCAATACATTAATAAAATTTTTTGCTGGACTTCTCCTTTAAGGTAATAGTTAATTTCCCAGCATTATGACCGTCATCAGTTGCAGGAAACCTATTGAGAGGAATTTTTTATTCCATGTGCACTTTTTTTTTTTTTTACATACCTCCATTTTTTGACATACTTTTTTTTATAAAATCGCAAGAATCTATAGAGAGGCTATCACCGGCACTACTCCTGGCATTTAAACGTTTATGCAGCCGGACGTGTTATGGACTAGTGTGATCCTACTCCGGGGGTGCTCCTTTGAGTATAGACTAGCAGGGTACAATATCGCGTGAAGATACAAAAAGTCAAGGGCACTCACCCGTTTGTAGTGAAGGTTTCTTTATTTCTTTATTTCATAGTGCGATAAAATTGCACTCTGATCAGGGCAGACGCCAACCTGTTTAGAGCGTGGTCATGATGGCCATTTCGCGCATGCGCGCTTCATCGGATGAAGCGCGCATGCGCGCGAAATGGCCATCATGACCACGCTCTAAACAGGTTGGCGTCTGCCCTGATCAGAGTGCAATTTTATCGCACTCTGAAAAAAATATATTTAAGTGATTTAGTCTTCTTTGCTATACATTTAATTTTTTTTATTTTATTTTCTCTTTGCAGTACCACACTTAACCACAGGGTTTGCTGTTCGAAAATACATACAGTTTATTAACAACAGAGTACGGTTATTTTGGTAGTGTAAGCAACATCTATTTGCAGAAATACTTTGTACAGTCATTTAGGCTTCATGGTCTTAATCTCCCAACTGGCCTTTTGATTACGATAGGATTTTTTTTTGGTATATCAGTGAAAAGGCTCTTTTTACTGCTATTTTCACTTCTTTATTCCTCAGGCTATAAATGATTGGGTTCAGTAATGGGGTGAACATGGCATATACCAGAGCAAACATCTTGTCATAATACACTGAGTGTAAGCCTTTGGGGCTAGCATAGACAATAAATGCAGTGGTATAAAATAACATGACTACAGTGATATGAGATGAACAGGTGGAGAAGGCTCTAATTCTTCCAGTCTTTGTCCTCATCCTCATAATAGAATATATAATATTAATATACATGATGATGATAACTATAAAGTTAAACATAGTAGCAAAGCCGATAACACAACTATTAATCTTACTATTAAGGCTGGTGTCTATACAGGCCAAGCTCAACAGAGGAGCAAGGTCACAGAAGTAATGATCTATATAGCGTAGGCCGCAGAATGGCAGTCTTATAGTATAACTGAGTGGTATAGTTGCACATGTGAACCCGTAAATCCAACATAACAGGGCTAGATGTCTACACATTCTATCATTCATGATGCTAGTATATCTGAGCGGGTTACATATAGCCATATATCGATCTAAGGACATCACAGCCAACAAACCGCATTCTGTCATGCCAAGTCCATGGAACATGTAGAGTTGAGCAAAGCACCAATGGAAGGAAACTGTTTTGTCACTGGTCACCAGAATAGCCAGGAGTTTTGGTACCGTAGTTGATACATACCAGATCTCCAGAAAGGATAGGTTGTTAATAAAAAAATACATTGGAGTGTGAAGGTTCGCATGAAGCCGTACCACCACAATGATGATCATGTTACCAGAGAGAGTGAGGAGATAGGTAAGGAGAAAAATAAAAAACAGACCAATGCTATAGTTCTCAAGGCTAGCAAATCCTTCAAGATAAAAGTCATCAAACCAGGTTCGGTTCTTTTGGTTTATATATAATTTAGGGTCCACATTGAGAAGCAACTTCAAGGCTTTGACCGTTCTACTGTTGAGTTGGGTAAGCCTGTAAGTATATGAAAAACACAGAGGCTCAAGCCATTTTTATTCATAGTACCGGATTTTTCGTTCATAGTACCGGATTTTCCATATTTCCCCAACTTTTCCAGTTAAAATATAGAGTTTGGGATAAACTCGCTGTATAAGACAACCCTTCTTTCAATGCACACCAAATAAAAATTAATTAAAAACATCAAACAGCAGTGAGATCTGAGAGGCAGAGAAAGAGGTACAGTAATACCGGTAGGATACTTGGGTGGGCCAGACGGGTGAAAGAGGTGTGTTTTTCTGGGCACAGCGCCACTCTACTGTATCTCTTACTGTATCTCTATTTTCCATACCCCAGACACCTACAGCTTGCTCTGCCCTGGATTCTCCAGTCCGATTGCGCAGTTTTTAAGTACCCGCCCTATAAGACGACACACAGCGTATAAGATTAGGCTTGATCGAACAGTGGAAAAAACTAGGTTGAATCGAACTCGAACCTATCCGGACCTTCCGCATTTAATTGCTGATGCCTTCTCGGTTCGTGCGGAAGGAGGAGACAACGGGGGACCGCCTGGAATTCCGGGATACAGCCTATTACCTAGGCTGAACCCCGGAATTCCAGACAATCCCCGGGATGTCTCCTCCTTTTGCACAGATCGGGAAGGCATCAGCAATCAAATGCAAACCTAGTTTTTTTCGCTGTTCAATCAAGCATATTTAAGACGTACCCGACTTTTGAGAAGATTTTCCTGGGTTTAAAAGGTAGTCTTATATGCAGGAAAATACAGTAGTTTAATTAGACAATAATTCATAAATTGTACACATTATTCAAAAAGAAGCTTGCTCCACTTTTGAAACTTGATGTCTAAATGCCATAGCTGTATGAAATGTAGTCCTTCTACGTGTTACACGTGTAAATAAATTAATGAGGTTTAGGGAAAACGATGGAATTTTTTTTTAGGAAAAACGATGAAAAAAAAAATTGGAATTGTATTGTGCGTGAATTTATCAAGTCTTCTAAATGGAAATATATATTATAAGAATCACAGTAGGGGAGAGGTGGATCGCACCGCCCTCGCAATCTCCGGTCACCGGATACAGTGGGATAGGACCAATGGGGTGCCCCAGCTGCGGCTACCTGGTTCGGGGTGCTCCGTCTGAGCAGATAAGTATGATATAAACAAGAAGAGTAAAGAGACGTGCACTCACCAATGTGGTATGCCGCTGGGGTGCTTTATTAGAGGTTACTTCCACATATGCAGGGAGGGGGAGGTGGAGGCAGGTGTATTCTCAGGAGTAGATAACGATCGAACAAACAAAGGGTGCAAATTCATTGCGTTCGTTCAACCCTAATGGTCCGAGCGCATTTAGCTTTGAGATCCACAGAGTCTCTTTACGTAGCAGGTTGAGATGGCGATCCCCGCCCCCTGGGGACTGGTTAACCCTCTCCAAACCGCAGAATTTGAGACATCTGGTGTTACCCTGGTGGACCTGGCGTACATGGTCAATCAGCCTGGGTACGCCTTTCCCTGACCGTACAGAGTAGCAATGTTCTTTGTAGCGAATAGCAAGGGCTCGTTTAGTCTTTCCTATGTAAAACCGCCCACAGTCACAGACAATAGCATAAACCACGAACATGGTTTTGCAGGTGATCAGACTACTGATGTGACAATCTACGCCGTTCAAGCTAATGAAGGATACATTTAGCAATTGTGGACAGTACGCGCAGTTGCCGCATCTCCTGTTTCCGTCGGGCATAGCGGCATTCAGCCAATTATCCTTCTTCTTCCTCGAAGATGGTGGTTTGATGGCATCTGCGATTGTTCTATTTCTGCGATGGGCTATGATGGGTTTGGCAGCGGTGCTCTCTTGTAAGTCTGGATCTTGTGTCAGCAAACCCCAATGTTTGTAGATAATACGGCGTAAGGTGTCATTCATGGGCGAGTTTGCAAGGATAAAGGAGAAGCGGTCAGCCTTCTTGTCACGGTTGCTCTTTCTCCCCCTTAATAAATCATCTCTATTGGCATTGCGGGCTCTCTGGAGGGCAACGTCCACCAATTTTTCCGGGTAGGCTCTTTCCAATAGTCTATCCTTTAGTTCCCTAGCCTGCCGCTCAAAACCATTCTCGTGGCTATTTACCTTCTTGACCCTCAGCATTTGGCTATAGGGTATAGCGTCTCTGGTATGGGCAGGGTGTGAACTATGGTAGTGCAAGAGGGAGTTACACGAATTGGGCTTCCTATAGATGGAGGTAGAGATCATGTCATCGTGTATCTCTACCAGGACATCCAGGAATTCCAATCGCGTCCCTCCAAATACACTAGTAAAGGCCATATTCACATGATTGGCAGTATTGAGGTATTGCACGAAGTTGGTAAAATCGTCCTCTGTACCCTCCCAGATGATGAAAATATCATCAACATACCTATGGTATGCTCTGATGAATTTTATGAAGGGGTTGGCCGCTGAGAACACCAGGTCGCTCTCAAAAAACGCCAGAAAAAGATTGGCGTAAGTACACGACACTGGCGTCCCCATGGCCGTCCCGACCCTCTGCGTGTACCATTGGTCCTCATATGTGAAGCAATTATTGGTCAATATGAATGTGAGGGCTTCAGTGATGAAGTTGATATATTCAGGGGACTGACCAGACTGCCGGAGGAAGCAACCGACAGCCTCCACACCCGCATCATGTGGGATGCGGGTGTAGAGGCTCTCGACGTCCACCAACACGAGGGAGCAACCTGGGGGGAGGCAGATATCACGTAGGGCCAGTAGGAAATCACCCGTATCTTTTAGATACGAAGGGACAGCTGTGAGTAGCGGCCTGAGAGTCCAATCCAAAAACTGGGATAGACTCTCAGTGACCGATGCCACAGCGGAGACGATGGGTCTACCAGGAGGGGGGTGCACTTGCTTGTCACCTCCTGCAACACCAAGGAGGACATCCAGATTTTCAGCCCCAAGATATTGGAGCATAGAATTACAACTTTGGCTGAGCGCGAGATGAAGCTTTTTTGGACTGTCAATTCCCTTGAATCCTACGTCGCGAGCCAGAGAGTCCCCAGGGGCTTACGTATGTACAAAGCCCCCGCACAGTTTCAAGAGAAGGAAGATTTTATGTTGGCTTGGCAAAAAGCACACTTGCAACATGCTAACAATTTATTACTTCTGGTTTTGGAAGAAAACAAGAAAGAATACAATAGCATAACTGCGGACCTATGCCGAGCCAAGTTGGAATATCGCACCCGTGTGACTGAAGAGCAAGTGACCTCATTCCAGAAAAAACTGGATAAAAGACTTATTACGTTGCAGACAGACATCAAGCAACAGAAACGTGACAAGTTCATGCGGGATAAAATGGACTATGACAGCGGTAAGCTGTTTGATTGGAGCAGTAAGAAGTCCAAGAAATCTAAGCCCCGCAAACGCGGTTTTTCAGAGTTTTGGACCACAGACTCCGATACCAGTGCCTCGGATGAGACCACGGGCCCGGAGCGATCAACTGTCTACCCCGGCCGTGCCCCTTTAGGAGGAGGATACGGCGAGGGGGCCAGAAGAGGAAGAGGCGCCTGGAGAGGAAAAGGCAGAGGGAAACAGGTGACATGGCAGGACTAGTCACACCCCCCAAAGTTCTCAACATCTCTGGAATGGAGATCCCCCGAGAATGCACGGACTTATTATCTAAGGGCCTCAACTTTGGGCTCATGGAGAATTTTTCCCTATCACAATTTGAAGTGGACTTCTAAAAAGGCCTTAGGCGCATTGGCTTAAAAAAATTTTTTGCAAACAAAGTTGGAACATCAGAACCCCAACCGGGCCCTCACAGATGTACCATAGGTCCCCTTGGCTTTAACGTCGCAGGTCGTATGGAGATTCAGGATTTGCAGGGCATCAGTATGTTGGTCAACATGGATGACCACCCAGAATCCATCCGTGAGGTTGATACCATATTCACCAAGGGGAAGAAGTCCACCTTTTGCCCACCGATGGCACCGGGAGGGGCCATTGAAAAATTCACACAAGCTGTTATGAAAGACGCTAGAGCGTTGGTGTATCCTGAGGCTAAGGCTAATCTCACTAATAGGGAACAAAGGGCTGTGGCGTGGCTGAAAAAAAGACCTGATTTGACAGTCTGCAAGGCAGACAAAGGGGGCGCCACGGTGATCATGTCAACTGTGATGTACCGAGAGGAGGCGAGAAGGCAATTATCGGATACCATGGTATACAGCACACTTAAGGGTGATCCTACAAATAAAATCAAAGATAAATTAAGGTCTTTGCTTCGTGTGCATGTGTCTATTGGAGCTATTGATAGCAAAACTGCAGAAAAATTGCTCCCTGACCACCCCAGGATCCCCAAGTGGTACCACCTTCCAAAAGTGCACAAGCAAGTGCACCCCCCTCCTGGTAGACCCATCGTCTCCGCTGTGGCATCGGTCACTGAGAGTCTATCCCAGTTTTTGGATTGGACTCTCAGGCCGCTACTCACAGCTGTCCCTTCGTATCTAAAAGATACGGGTGATTTCCTACTGGCCCTACGTGATATCTGCCTCCCCCCCAGGTTGCTCCCTCGTGTCGGTGGACGTCGAGAGCCTCTACACTCGCATCCCACATGATGCGGGTGTGGAGGCTGTCGGTTGCTTCCTCCGGCAGTCTGGTCAGTCCCCTGAATATATCAACTTCATCACTGAAGCCCTCACATTCATATTGACCAATAATTGCTTCACATATGAGGACCAATGGTACACGCAGAGGGTCGGGACGGCCATGGGGACGCCAGTGTCGTGTACTTACGCCAATCTTTTTCTGGCGTTTTTTGAGAGCGACCTGGTGTTCTCAGCGGCCAACCCCTTCATAAAATTCATCAGAGCATACCATAGGTATGTTGATGATATTTTCATCATCTGGGAGGGTACAGAGGACGATTTTACCAACTTCGTGCAATACCTCAATACTGCCAATCATGTGAATATGGCCTTTACTAGTGTATTTGGAGGGACGCGATTGGAATTCCTGGATGTCCTGGTAGAGATACACGATGACATGATCTCTACCTCCATCTATAGGAAGCCCAATTCGTGTAACTCCCTCTTGCACTACCATAGTTCACACCCTGCCCATACCAGAGACGCTATACCCTATAGCCAAATGCTGAGGGTCAAGAAGGTAAATAGCCACGAGAATGGTTTTGAGCGGCAGGCTAGGGAACTAAAGGATAGACTATTGGAAAGAGCCTACCCGGAAAAATTGGTGGACGTTGCCCTCCAGAGAGCCCGCAATGCCAATAGAGATGATTTATTAAGGGGGAGAAAGAGCAACCGTGACAAGAAGGCTGACCGCTTCTCCTTTATCCTTGCAAACTCGCCCATGAATGACACCTTACGCCGTATTATCTACAAACATTGGGGTTTGCTGACACAAGATCCAGACTTACAAGAGAGCACCGCTGCCAAACCCATCATAGCCCATCGCAGAAATAGAACAATCGCAGATGCCATCAAACCACCATCTTCGAGGAAGAAGAAGGATAATTGGCTGAATGCCGCTATGCCCGACGGAAACAGGAGATGCGGCAACTGCGCGTACTGTCCACAATTGCTAAATGTATCCTTCATTAGCTTGAACGGCGTAGATTGTCGCATCAGTAGTCTGATCACCTGCAAAACCACGTTCGTGGTTTATGCTATTGTCTGTGACTGTGGGCGGTTTTACATAGGAAAGACTAAACGAGCCCTTGCTATTCGCTACAAAGAACATTGCTACTCTGTACGGTCAGGGAAAGGCGTACCCAGGCTGATTGACCATGTACGCCAGGTCCACCAGGGTAACACCAGATGTCTCAAATTCTGCGGTTTGGAGAGGGTTAACCAGTCCCCAGGGGGCGGGGATCGCCATCTCAACCTGCTACGTAAAGAGACTCTGTGGATCTCAAAGCTAAATGCGCTCGGACCATTAGGGTTGAACGAACGCAATGAATTTGCACCCTTTGTTTGAATTTTATTTTAATCTGTTTGTATCACTTACACTTGTACGTATATTAAGCACCTCCTTAGTGGCATGGCGTCATTCCGTAGACCGGAAGAAGCGTGGGAACACGTGAAACGATCGTTGTCTACTCCTGAGAATACACCTGCCTCCACCTCCCCCTCCCTGCATATGTGGAAGTAACCTCTAATAAAGCACCCCAGCGGCATACCACATTGGTGAGTGCACGTCTCTTTACTCTTCTTGTTTATATTATATTATAAGAATACTTGATGCTCTATTCCTTATAGGATTATTCACAAACAGTCTATTCAATCTTATTGATCGGTCCTATGTGTAGAATCATCATTATTCATATAGTGGTCCAACCATTGTAGAGTGGGGTTAGCTTGCCACCAGTCAATCTGTGTGTGCAGTGACTGACATAGGCGGAGGCAATTGTGTAGTCACTGGCACAGAGGGGAAGAATCAGGGTAGTGACTGGTACAGGGCAAGGCATCAGTGTAGTGATTGTCTCGGAGGGGAGGCATCAGTGTAGTGACTGTCTCAGAGTGTAGTGACTGACATGGGCGAAGGAATCATTGTAGTGACTGGCACAGAGGGGAGGCATAATTGTGACTGGCACAGGGGGGCATAAGTGTAGTGACTGGCACAGGGGGAGGCATCAGTGTAGTGACTGGCACATGGGGGCATCAATGTAGAGACTGGCAAAGGGGGACATCAGTGGAGTAACTGGCACAGTGAGAGACATCAGTGTAGTGACTGGCACAGAGGCAGGCATCAGGGTAGTGACTGGCACAGTGAGAGACATCAGGGTAGTGACTGGCACAGAGGCAGGCATCAGGGTAGTGACTGGCACAGGGGGAGACATCAGTGTAACGGCTGAAGATGAGTCTGGCTGCTACAATTAGGATGGACTAGAGAGGGGAGAGCTTAGAGAAGGAAAGACAGATTAATGGGGAGTTACAGTAGTCAAGACAAGAATGAATCAAAGCAACAGAAGAAGTTTTAGGGGTTTCAGGTGATGTGTAAGTCAGCAGACAGACACTGGTGTTCTGTGTGAGTGCAGGGGCAATGTCATCACAAAGGATATGTCATTGCTTTATAATTAGTGAGGGTCCAACCTCTGGGACCCCCACTGTTTCTGAGAATAGATCTGCTACAGTACTGATTCAGGGCTCCTGGCCAGTTGCAGTTGCCTTCACATACAGTTGCTTCTCAAGGAAAACACGGAAGGGGCAATAGTGCTAAATCAGTGCGGCAGCCCCTTTATTCTCAGAAATTGTGGGGGTCCCAGAGATTGTACTCTTATTAAACATAAAACGATGGCATGTCCTAGCAGATTTGCTCAGTAGCTCAGTATCAGATGCAGAGGATGGTCTCTATAAAGGAATTAATTAGGGGTTTTATGTAGGTTATGTGTAGATTTTGTGTAGGTGGCAAAAAAAGTTTAAAATTTTCACAAAATTAGAGTGTCTGTGCCCTAGGCCTGCAACGCATCTCCGTTCCTGCTGAACGGACCCCAGGACAGATCTTGGATTAAAAGTAGCTATCCGAAGGTACAAGCAGTTGGGGGGGGGGCAGATTGTGAGTACAGAGTAGCTTTAAGAGAGAAATGCAAAGAAAGTATTTTGCTCACCTCATTTAGTCTGCCGTCTCGTGCATGCTCCAGTGTATGCTATAAGGGTATACATGCATTGATCACAGCGTCAATCCTCTGCTGTTTTTCAGGGTCTTTATAAGTGTTTGATATCTCTAGGGACAATTTGTTTCTGGAACAGTTGTACATAATTAATCCTCAGGGTATAGTTAGGAGTGTATTGCCTGTAGTCTAAGGGGTATATAGAAAAATATTACTAATAACAACACATTACAGTTACCATTATTATTTTGCTGCTGACCATACAAGAGAATCAGACAGACACTACTACAGAAAAAAATAGTCAACAAACAAAGAAGACCCCTCCACTCTCCTGATCTGTCTGGTTTATTAAAATGTGAACTAAATGTTAATAAAGAATGAATAATAAAAATCATCTAAATGTGTGAATTATATAGTAAAAATACAGGAAGAATTTAAAAGGGTTATCCAAAAACCCTACAAAAAAACATGGCCACTTTCTTCCAGAGACAACACGACTCTTGTCTCCAGTTCAGGTATGGTGTGCAATTACTTTCATTCACTTCAATGAAACTGGCAGAATGGCAGAAACCCGCCCAAGCTGGAGACAAGAGTGGGGCTGTCTCTGGAAGAAAGTGGCCATGTTTTTGTAGCGCTGGATAAACCCTTTAAATTCAAATAATTAAAAAAGATAGAAGGCACCTGGAAAGCACATAGTGTGATACTGCAAACTAGAATGTGAGAATGCATTAAAGTGACTCTGTATCCACAATCTGACCCCCACAAACCGCTTGTACCATCAGATAGCTGCTTTTAATCCAAGATCTGTCCTGGGATCCGTTTAGCAGGTGATGCAGTTATTGTCCTAAAAAACAACTTTTAAACTTGCAGCCCTGCGCCAAATGGCCGTGGCCTAGAGTATCTGTGGCCACACAGTGAAATAAGCAGATTTTGAATCCCCGCCATTTCATCCCTTCTACTCTCGCCTATCATTGTTTTAGGCAGTGGGTAAATGTTTGGGGTTATACTCCCTTATTGATAACCGACTGTCAGGAGGATTTTATGGTTCTTTATATGTTTTAATATGTTTTACATGATTTTATATGATTTTATGATCTGTGTCTGTGACATCACACGCTCACCTCAGGTGCTAGTGCTCCGAGCGTGACACCGCCAAAAGCTTGTTCAAGTAATGCCTCCTGTCCACGGAGCTGGGGGGTCCCAGTAGGAAATCATCAAAGAGGAGCACACTGGAGGTACAGAACGTGCTGAAGATCCGGGACTTCTAGGCGCTGAACAGAAAATGATTTTTCGCCACATTACAGTGGCGGAAATCGTTTTGCCGTTCAGCACTGAGAAGTCCTGGATCTTCACCACGTTCTGTACCCCCAGCTTGCTCCTCCTTGCCAAAGTCAAATAATTCACATACACGTTACACCAGCATTTCTCTCAGTCCACCATAGATCCTTAGCATGTCAAGAGGTTGGCAGTGTGATCATAATGGAGCTGCTTACTGGGAGTCTGGCCATCCACAAGTATTTACAGGAAGGCCTGAAGAAGATGAGAAGCTGTAGTGTCCATGAGTCCTTTTGGGGGTGGCCGGAGGACATGCTGTCAAGGCAAGCGGCTCCTTTGACACCACCACCGCCCTTGTCACCACGGCTCAACTACTGGGAGTCTGTCTACTCCTGTGGCAGAACTTGCCCCCTCCAGTCCAGAGAAATGAAAGAGCAGGAGTGTGCAGTGCATAGACTGTTGTAATGGCTGAAACAGTAGGCAGAAAAGAACAGTATGCAGAAAAGATATGGTCCAGGACTTTATTAAAGAGACAGGATATGGCTTTGTCAGGGATTACAAAAATGCACATTTTATTTTTGTGTCTCCACTCTGTCAAGAGCCTGCAAAGGCCCTGCTGGAGATGCTTCAGGCTCTGTGTTGGACACCTTCACCAGAAGCAGAAGCCATCCATCCAGTGGCCTAATCCACCTGGACAGTGCCTTCTACTTCTGAGATAGTCCCCAAGTCAGCAGACACCATCTTATCTTCTTCTCTAGTGGCAGTCCCCAAGTCGGCAGTCAAACTTAGGACACACCATCTAACCTCATGTTTTACGGGCAATACAAAAGTTAGCACATACTATCTTCAAGGGCAATGTGAAATTTGAAACACATCATCTCAACTTTACAAGCAATGGCAAAATCGGGACAAGCCATCTCACCTACATTCCTCCAGTAGTGATGACCCAGAACCAGGGAGGTATCTTAAAGCATATTGGCTGCCATGTACTGTATACATCCACAGACTCCCAATTGTGTTTGCCATCATGAGTAATTTAGATGCCCAGATGTCTTAGGGGCCAGAAGTCAAGCCTGTATGTTGTCCAAGCATTATATTTCAAAGGACACAATACAGATTTACAGTATCAGAAGTCTTATATTATCTCGTTACCACTATAGCAGTCACCAGACTCTGGTTTACAGGTGTTTTTAGATAACTGTATTATGGGTGCTATGTCAAGTGACTCTTAAAAGTTAAAGGGGTAGAACCATAATGGTCGCTGATTATAACTGCAGTTTACAAGTCAAGGACTTTAACCCCTTAAGGACCCATGACGTATGTTATGGAAGCTTTTCACTTAAGGACCCATGACTTACTGGTACGCCAGTGGTTTCGGCGGTGCTATGAAGTAAGCTCAGATGCTATTAGCAATGCAATTAGCAGCCGGGTCCTCACTGTTAGTGACGAGCTGCCATCAGCCCGCCATTAACCCCTGCAGTACCTCATTTAAAACTAGTCACTGTCACTGTCCGATAGGGACCCCAGCCGTTTTACAGCAGGGGTTCTAAACATTCCAACTGAATGCCGGAGGTCTCTTATCTTCCTTTTGGCAGTCAGATCGGCAATCAATGCATAGAGTCTGCCACAGGCAGGCTTTGTGCAATGATTACAGATAACACTGAGCAATGCAGTCTTTGGGGGACTTAAAAAGTGTGAAATAAAACACTTAATAAAATGTTTCCCATTTTATAAATAAAACATATAAAACTAACAAAATAAATAAACATATTATGAACTGTGGCGTGCGTAATTGTCCGATCTATTAAAAGAAACAACATTGTTCCTGCACAGTGAACGGCGTAAACAAAAAAACTGTAAAAAAAAAAAAAAAAAAAAAAGCCAGGATTGATGATTTTCTTTAAATACATTTTTTATTTTAAAAATTAATAAAAAGTGATCAATATGTCCGATCTAAACAGATATGGTACTAATAAAAACTAGAGCTCATGGCACAAAAATTGATGTTCAATTCAGCCCCAAAAAGGGGGTGGGGGCTGCATTGCCCATTTCCAGGCTGCATGGGACTATGGATAAACCCTTGCACCTGCACTTTTGCTGTCATGTAATGTACTATGTGCGGCTACCATTTCAGACGAACTTTAGGGAAAACTTTCGAAAAATCCAGTTTGTGCCGCAATTTTTTTTTTTCTTGCAAAGTTCAGAACAAATCTTGGTTTGGGAAGTTCAGTTCATTTATCTATTCACAAGACAATCAGAACAGGAACTCAAGGTGCAAGCCCCGGATTTCTTGCTTGATGCCCCAAATCTATTGGCAACACATATGTAACTGAATTGAATGTCGGCGCACAGAGCTGTTAGCTTCATGATCTGCCTTTCACTCTGAAAGACCTCAGGAACTTTAATCCTGAAGCCTATGAGCTGCAGGAATGGGAGCCTTGGTGCAGGATCCCTTGCATCTTCTTTTATGTTGCAGTTCTGATGAGGGAAAGCAGATTCCTAGGAGTGGGGCTAAGTTATTAATATTTTAAAATTTTAAGTTATTTTAGTTATTTAAGTAATTTTAAGTTAATATTTAAATTTTTTTAATAAAAATATATAATAATAATTCATATTTTTTATTTTCCTACAATACAGAAAGAGAGTACAGAGAGGGGTCCAGGGGTTATAAATACAAAAAGTAGGGAGGAGAGGAACCAATTCGGGGCCCAGAAGGCATTATTATTGAGAAGGAGGCACAGTCTGGGGTACAGGCGGCACTTAGAATGAGAGGGGACAGAGGGCACAGTGACCAGTGCAGGGGCAACATTTCCATCAAACCCCTTTCAACCCCTGTACAGAAAATGATTCAACCCCTTCCATTCCCAGTGAACCCCCCCCCCCCACCACCATTAGGTTAGGCTATCTGTGGCCTATCCCATCTACTGAGGCGCCAGTAGAGACACTATCCTCCATATAAATCATTCATTCAAAAAGAATGTAATGGAAATGAAAAAAAGATACAAAGACGGCAACTAAACTAGTAAAGGGCATGATGCCCCTTTAAAAGAATCAAGTTTGATTAGTCTCGAGAAAAGACGTTTATGGGGGCATATGATCAATTTAAGTATATTAAAGCCCTCCCCCCCCCAAAAAAAAAAAAACAAAAACAAGAAAAAAGAAAAAAATATATGGTGCAACAATCTAGTTAAAAACTCCATAAAAAAGTCTTTTACGTGGAGTAAAAAATGTTCGGTGCCTGGAGGTAACAAGCCTTTGTTACCACTAAATCTGTGGAGCTGCCACCTCAGGAGCCGTCAAAAACAGTGGAGGGCTTCAAAACAGTCATGTAGATCTATAGACTTCTTGTCTAAGGTTTCCCATACCCCTTCTCTTTATCCACTCACACTTCCTGCCTTTGTCCGTATCTTCTCGTCTCACTTGGATGGACTGGATTGATATGTGTCTTTTTTCATCCGACCCAGAAGGAACAGGTTTGCTGTTAGAAAATACATATAATTTATAAGCAACATAATCTAGACATTTGGGCTCCCACAATGCACATGGCTAAAGGAACTTTCACTGGTAAAAAAATATCCAATTCGATGTCTTAGATGTCTTCCCGATCTGAATCTCAGAATTGGCTTTTGGTAATCATGGTAGTACATTTTTTAGAGATGAGCGTAAAAATACTCTTTACTGCTATCTTCACTTCTTTATTCCTCAGGCTATAAATGATTGGGTTCAGAAATGGAGTAAATATGGTATATACCAGAGCAAACATCTTGTCGTAGTCCACTGAGTGGCTACTTTTGGGGCCAGCATAGACAGTAAATGCAGTGACGTAGATTAGTACCACCACAGTGATATGAGATGAACAGGTTGAGAAGGCTCTAATTCTTCCGGTCTTTGTCCTCATCCTCATAATAGAATATATAATATTAATATACATGATGATGATAATTATAAAATTAAACATAGTAGCAAAGCCAATAACACAACCATTAATCTTACTATTAAGGCTGGTGTCTATACAGGCCAATCTCAACAGGGGAGCAAGGTCACAGAAGAAATGATCTATGTAGCGTAGGCCGCAGAATGGCAGTCTTATAGTATAACTGAGCGGTATAGTTGCAGCCGAGAACCCAAAAGTCCAACATAAGAGAACCAGATGTCTACACATTCTATCATTCATGATGCTAATATACCTGAGCGGGTTACATATAGCCATATATCGATCTAAGGACATCACAGCCAATAACCCACATTCTGTCATACCAAGTCCATGGAACATGTAGAGCTGAGTAAAGCACCAATGGAAGGAAACAGTTTTGTAATTGGTCACGAGAATAGCCAAGAGTTTGGGTGCTGTAGTTGATATGTACCAGATCTCCAGAAAGGACAGACTGGTAATGAAGAAATACATTGGAGTGTGAAGGTTCACGTGAAGACGTACCACCACAATGATGATCATGTTACCTGAGAGAGTGAGGAGGTAGATTAGGAGAAAAATAAAAAACAGACCAATTCTATAGTCTTCAAGGTTAGCGAATCCTTCAAGATGAAAATCATTAAACTGGGTCTGGTTCTTGATCATATGTAGAGTCCACATTGACAAATAGCCTCAAGTCTTGGGTGTTTCAGCCAGTAGATTGTGCAAACCTAAGGGATAGGGATAAGAAAAACACAGAAGCCCGTTATTTTTAACCACAGTTCTCTAGTTAGACAATAGCACAGAAATATACATCACGTTAAGCCTAAGTGCACATAGTCAACCACTGCTCCATTCATACATCCTCCTCCCCTGGTTGGTGTTATTGGTGGAACCCCCAGTAGCTGTTATATGTTATCTCATATCGAAATTATATTAAAAGGATAAAAAAAGGATCTGAGTTAATTCCAGATATAGTCACTCTGGTCTATCCTCTGGACCTTGTATGGCAGCTCAGCCCTTTTCTCTTGAATGTTGCTACAAGACACCGCCTATATAGAGTATTGGCTCAATATCATTTCTGTATGTATTTTTATAATATTACAATACATATCTGGCATGTATAAGACCAGAATGTGTTATGCTCTGTTGGATGTGGCATTGTGTTAATGTGACACACGTGTGAAATGCAATGAAAGAAATTTTCTCACCTCATTTAATCTGACATCTCATATGTTCTGCATTGTATGTTTTACAGTCTAAGCAGTGTTGATGTTCTGTCTATTTTCCAGGGCCTTTATAACAAGGTTTATCTCTCCAGGGATGATGTGTTTTATTACAATTACCCATAATTAATCCTCAGCGTCTGGTTAGCAGCGTATTGCTTGTATAATTGATCATAAGAGGGATATATAGAAATATGTGGAGCAAGGACATTTTTGAAACAGTGTTGACCAATCAGGTTTTCTTTAAGGCATATGGTTAAAGGGGCAGATCATGCATTTCCCTTGAATATATGGAGTGATCATAGGGTCAGATTGTGGTGTCCTACCACGGGTGTTGCTAGAGGTTACACCCTTCATAAAAGCCTGTACTTATTGTTAGCCAATGGTGATGAATTAAGTGATAACGTTTCGCCACTAGATGTCGCTATTACAGATGTGTGTGTTTAGATGCTGCACAGCTGAAGTATGAATAGGGTTATTGTTTATTTGTGCGTCACATAGACCCATGAACCAATAAGAGTCTCTTCTTCTTCTTCTGTTCTATCATCTCTCACTTTACTTCTTCTTACGGAACCTTCACTCACTCACAGCGCCCTTTAGATACGCTGGAGATAGGAAGTCACATGGGTGACAGGAAGTGTAAGTCAGTCTTAGTCAGGTCCCCGTATGGGTAGGAAGAAAGACAAGACACAGCTAACAGTTTCTCCTCAGCTTTCTCTACACAACACTATGCAGTGTTAAACTCCTACAGGAGAGGACAAGTATGAGATTATCTCAACCCACACCGTGGACTAGGAGAGTCACAGTGCAGGACAGTATCCACAAAAAAGCCAAAGATGCTAGGAACTGATCGAAATAGAGCAAAGTTGCTAAGAGCCTAGGAACTCTATCTCGCAGCACAGTTGTTAGCAGGGAACCCTCAGCATTCCACTCATCCCAGGTAACAGGGTCTGGGGCTTGTGTCCCCCTCATAGGACGGGTCACCCAACACTGGTGGAGATAGGGTGGTGTGAAGACCCAAAGGTCAAAACACAGGCACAAGTAGTCTCTTCTTCTTCTAAAGTATTCTTCTACCTCATCCTCCAACATTCCAGCAGAGCACAGTACTACTTGGGTTGGGACTCTCTGGACATCCTCCTCTCTGCTTCTCTGATTCTTTGTATCTCTCAACACGCAACCCAGTCAGCACAACTATACTCTTCACTATACTCCTATCACAGATCTAGATCCTATACTATCAAGTGTACTACAGTGTATTATCAAGTGTATTATCAAGTGTTTTCTCAAGAGTTTTCTGTCAAAGCACAGCTGTATGTTCTGCTGCACCTCAGTACTTTTCAACTAAACAAGAGATTATTTATGATAAAGGGACTTCCCCTTTCTGTGGGGGGCGGTACCGATAGTCCGGCAGGGTCATTACACCACTCCGGCCCATCGTGATCACAACCCAAGGGACCCTTTAGCAACCCGGCAGGTCACTGACCACAGGGAAGCAAGGTGTAACTGGCTCTTTAAAATAAAAGCAGGTGTGCCACCATACCTGTGTGCTTAACCGGCACTGGCATCAAGACACAACATCTCAGGGTCCTGCTATATCTCGGCATCACACCTCACCATCTAGCAAGTGACTGTCCGATCCTCCGTCATAGCACCGTGGGGCTCACCACGGGAGTGACCATAAGGCAAGGTCTTGAGGATGCTATGAGTTCTCTGGCATTAAGGAATGATAAATATATGTTGCAGGGAAATGATAAAATCTGGGATTTGATCAAATCCCAGGAAATAATAAAATGGCCACTCCATTGGGTCATTTCCCTGAAGAAAGTGAGGGATTTGATCAAATCCCTAAACCGTTTCAGTAAAATGATAAAAAGAATAAGCTTGGTGCCTGGTTCAATGCACGTTTCGTCCTCCTGCCCCCCGTTTCCACTGCCGTCCCTGGTACCTGAATGCTGCAGCCTCCCACCAATTCCCGACACATTCCCCTCGCCGAATGGACACTGGCTGGGGTGAGTAATTGAACAACAAGCCTGGGTCCTGGTTCAATGCACATATGAACCTGAATGTCGGCACAGGCGCCATCTTGGGCCTCCTGCTCCCAATCTGCCCACTGCTGTGCCTGGTACCTGAATGCTGGAGCATCCCAACGGTTCCTGGCACCTTCCCTTCGCCATACGGACACTGGCTGGGGTGAGTAATTGAACAAGCCTCAAGCCTGGTTCAAGGACGGGGAGCAGTAGTCGCATATGTGCATTGAACCAGGCACCAGGCTTGAGGCCTGTCCATTTGATCATTTCACTGAAACTCTTCAGGGATTTGATCAAATCCCTGACTTTCTTCAGGGAAATGACCCAACTGAGGGGTCATTTTATCATTTCCCTTAAGGGATTTGATAAAAATGTCTGATTTTATCATTTTCCTGCAACGTATATACAGGATAGCTGCTCACTTCACAGTGGCTGGCCCACTATGCTTTAAAGATGCACAACACGCTGGATTATCCTGGGTAACTAACAAAAAGATTACGTACAGGGGGATGCCTTGGATGGGAGATACTATCTATTGGCGCAAGGGGGCTAAAATCCAGGAGCATACTACCTACTGGTGCAGATTACCTACAGAGTGATGACTACTATATGGTCATCTATACTGTATGAACGAGAAGACTAAAATGTTGGTCTGGGAGATTCAGTCGAGACGGGTTGTGGCCGGGAGAAGTCTTAATGATGGATGGGCCAAATGGGGAACAAAGCGAAAAGTGAGAAACTGCGTTCAGAAAAGATGTCACCTGTAAGACACTGGATGTAATCTATCTCTATATGGGTCAGTGCATGGGGCTATACTGGTCTTTGCGCAGTTGATGTGATGTGTAATAATTAGAGATGAGCGAACCAGGTTCGGGTTCGAGTTGATCCGAATCCGAACGTTCGGCATTTGATTAGCGGGGGCTGCTGAACTTGGATAAAGCTCTAAGGTTGTCTGGAAAACATGGATACAGCCAATGACTATGTCCATGTTTTCCACTTAGCCTTAGGGCTTTATCCAACTTCAGCAGCCACCGCTAATCAAATGCCGAACGTTGGGGTTCGGATGGACTCGAGCATGCTCCAGGTTCGCTCATCCCTAGTAATAATGGTATGATGGTATCAGTCATTATGTGATGGTAATGATGTTGGTGGAGGTGTGGCAATAATATGTTTCATATAATTTGTCTTGTTGCTGGTATTAATGTTGCTTGGTATACTGGATGTTAATTAATAATAATATGGTGGTGGTAATATTTGTTTCTTATACTATTATTATTAGTCTTGGCATTAAAATGTGTTATTTAGACATACTGTTGTATATTGAATCTCTAATTGAGCAAGATGGGGCCATGCCCAGATATTTTAGGATCATAGAAGCTCCCTGGTGCTACAAAATGAGTGGCCATTCACTATGGGCATAGTAACCTATGCTGTGTAGAGACCAAAAAGAACATTTTGAAAAACCTGAAGGGGTTAGGTAATAACAAGCAAATCAGTGGGGTTTAGAATATCCTGAAGTGGAGTACAAAAAACCTATGAATGAATGGAGCAGCGGTACACTTACACGGAAGCCCCATAAGCAATGAATGAAGCACTGGCTTTGCACGCATAGTGTTCTCTGTTTATTTAAGGCACAATTTTATTGCATTATCTGAACCAGTGGGGGTTATACTAGTACACTAGTTCTCTAGCAGTGAAAGGCTACACTTTGAGCTGAAACGTTGCACTGGTGTGATTAAAAAAGTGAAATCTTCTTGGAAGTGCGGTCTCCTTAGTTTATCTTGGCATTCTACAAGAACCTGGGTCCGGTTCATACTTTATGGATTGACTACTGTGCAGGATATCTACAAGTTACAAGGAAGCTGCTTAGCAAAAAATGACAATGATCTTGTTGCTTAATACATCCCATCCAGTGACCAGTAAAATTCTAACAGATAATCAATGTTTCAGTTACCATATATTTTTTTTTAACGTTTTATGGCTGATCAGTGTAAAGTATGTAATCCAACTAGGGCCAGTTTTAAAGTGTTGCATTAGCGTTTCCTGTGCTCTGTCCGAACAAATTGCAAAAGGGTAGGTGGCATACAGATATGCTATCACTTTATGAAATGAACACCCCCGTTTTATTATTGTATGAAAAGAAGAAGGGCGTCTAAAGGTTAATTTTAAAAAAAAGCATACTTTTGAATAGCTAAGTGTTTATACTGTATTGAGCTAAACAGGATATAAACTGCATATAATGTTGCTTCGAAGAGAAGAGTGGTGAAGGTAAACTTACACACTGCCCTCTAAGGCCCTGTACTGGGTATAACTCTCATCTGTTTTTTCCAGTTTGTCTTTAATAAACCATTTATACTGATTTTCATTCATTAATACCCAGTTTCATCTTTTACGAGAAGATGGAAGAGTTTAATGGAACATTACTAAATGAGTTCATCCTTACAGGGATCACCAACCAGCCATGGCTACAGAAACTTCTCTTTGCTTTTGTTTTCTTTTTTTACCTTCTTGACGTTTTTGGCAATTTTACTATAGTTTCATTGGTGAGGACAGATCCTTCTCTACAATCTCCAATGTATTTCCTGCTTGGGAACCTCTCCTTTTTGGATACAATGTTTTCTTCAGTGACAGTTCCAAAAATGATGATGGGCTTCCTCATGGAGAACACCATTACTGTCAAAGGTTGTATCACTCAAATGTATTTCTTCCACTCTCTGGGATGCACAGAAGGTGTCCTACTGGCTGCCATGGGATATGACCGATATGTTGCTATCTGCCACCCTCTACGATATGTAACCATAATGAGAAGGTCTACATGTATCCAACTGGTTTTGTCGTCATGGTTCATTGGTCTCAGTACTTCATTAGTTAACGCCATTATGACATCCCGGCTCCCGTTTTGTAATACTAAAAGAATCAAACACTTTTTCTGTGATGTGAAGCCGGTAATAAAGCTGGCATGTAAAGACATCCATGTAAATGAGGTCACTATGGCCATCGTCAGTGGCTTTCTAAGCACAAGCACCTTTTCACTCACTATATTGTCCTACATTTATATTGTAACTCATGTCCTCAAGATCAAATCTTCAAAAGGAAGGTCCAAGGTTTTCTCAACCTGTTCCTCACACCTGACCATTGTCACCTTATTTTATGGGACAGCAATGAGCACTTATCTGGGACCGTCTTCTGAAACGTCACTAGAAAAAGATAGGGTTGCCGCCATATTGTTTACAGTGATTACTCCGACGTTGAATCCTATCATTTATACTTTAAGAAATAAAGAGGTTAAAAACGCAGTACAAAAACTTATTAAAAGAGGAAATGATTGTTCAAGGGATCTAGAATAATAGCTTCATATCTGTTCACTATGTAGTGTGGGAGCCAAACAGCTTATCGGTGTTGGGTGTTGGTTATTCTGTGGATAGTTCATCAGTCCATTTTGCCTGGAAAACCCTTGGCAGCTTACTATAAGGGCCCTTGCACACTAAGGAAATTACACGGATAACTTGACGCAGATTCCGCCTCTCGCCCCCCGGCGCTCCCACTTGAAGTTCCGCAAGTCACATAAGCTCCATTCTATGGTCAGGCGGATCCGTCGTCCACCCAAAGAAGCGACATGTCAATTCTTTGGGCGGTAAGCTGTATCCGCCCGAGCATAGAATGGAGTCTATGGGACGGGCAGAGAGTTAGCTGCAGGATGCACAGAATCGGCGGCAAGTTATCAGCGTTATTTCCTTAATGTGCAAGGGCCAAAAGTCCTGAATGTTACTGATGATGGGTCTGTTGAAGAACTTTGATGGAATTCATTACAATTTAATTTGGATAACTCACTAGGACTATGTGGGTTTATATAACCAATGGCTTAGTCCAGGTATTTTTTTCTACGGCATTCACAATGCAATTCAATTTACAGATAATTTAACTTAATTTCATATTAACTTTATTGCTTGGGTCCTAATAATCACAGAAATTCTATAACTAAGGGTGTGTCTGGTTTTATTTAAATTTTTAGAAAAAAAAAAAAACTTTTACGGAGAAACTTAACCCTGCTGTTCAAATTTGAAATTTGATATTTTTTAAAATATTCATTATGTGGTTCTGAAACTTGTTTATTGACTTTTTCTCATTTGAGTGGTTCTTACTAGAAATGAGCGAACCTGCCAAGGTCAGAAGCCGAGAGTTCAGGTTCATACGAACCCGAACCTTGGCAGGTTCGCTCATCTCTAGTTCTTACTAATAGCAGTTTTTATTTATTTATTTTTTGTTTACTTTTTGCTCCACGTCTTTTTTTACACTTGTACTGTTCGGTCAAAAATGACTGATAGTTTTTTATACTAATCCCCAGCCATTTTTAAAAAAAAAAAAATAAAATAAAATAAAGGAGTTATTTTGGCCTATATAGTTCATCTACTACTATTTATCAATTTATCACGGTCCTTTTGGTCCATGCAGAGTTACACATACATACAGTACATTTTCAAATTATGATACTGTAGATGGATTCCTTTCCAGTATAGTTATGTGCTGGTTCAATTCAGTTTTCAACCTTTCACATGGTAAATGTGAATTATTTGTCTTAGCTAATTCTATTATTTTATGATGACCTGAAAAAAGCATGAATAAATTCTTTCTGACAAAATGCGTTTGTTTTACTTTGGGCTGCTAAAGGGGTGTCTTAGCTTATCAGTAGACAAGTACAATACTATTCTATACAGTTACTTTACTTTCAATACAACTAGAGAGGACATGGAGAGAGCCCACGAGACAGCTCTGAAAACTCATCTTTACATGTATGTAGCAGAAGAGGAACAGAGGAGAAGGACTTGCCAGGACCTTCCATTGCGGCGCCGCAAAGAACTGACATGTCAGTTTTCTGCGTTCACTATTCAGTGAATAGCGGCCGCAGAAAACCCTGTCAGTGCACACTATGAAGCGAGCGGCTCTGGCCGCAAGCTTCATAGTGTGCTGTGGGAATTTCTGATGTGGGGGCGCACGAATGCGCCCGCATCAGAACTTTGTGGCGTGAAAGATCATCCGGGATGATCTTTTTAGTTCAATACGCTGTGTGAACATAGCCTTAGACAGTAGTTTCTAAGACGTTCAGTAACCGAGATGACAGAAAGCCAGACAGGATTTTACATTACAATGCCACAAAAGGGGCAGTTGTTACTCTAGTTACAGGGGTAGTGCGGCGGTAAAAAATTATTCACAGAATAACACACATTACAAAGTTATACAACTTTGTAATGTATGTTATGTCTGTGAATGGCCCCCACCCGTGTACCCGGAAGTGTAGTGCTTTATACATACCTGATCCGTGCCGACACGCGTCCGCCATCTTGTGCCAAACGTCATCTTCGGCCAGCCGGCCCGAACACCTCCGATCTTCCCGAGTGCCGGCCACGTCATCAGCTGCTCAGCCGCGATTGGCTGAGCATAACTGTGCTCGGCCAATCGTGTTGGCATACAATGCATTTGTGTTATGACGTGAAATAGACCCAAATTGGAACAAAAATAAACTGCTTCAATCACTTTAAAGCAACTGACTTTTGTGCACATAAATCTCCAACTCCAACAGCTTGTAGAAAGTCCATCCACTACTGAGGTCACAGTGGCGTAGCTACCATGAAGGCAGGGAAGGCGACTGCTATGGGGCCCTTGCAAGAAGGGGGCCCCAGAAAGCCCTGCTCTGCCTTCATGTTAGGTATGCCACTGACACTGCATCCCCCCTCCCGCAGAGGAAGAAGGACCCGCCACTGTACTCTTCAGCCCGAGGGACAGGAGAGGGACAGAGGAGCAGGACCTGCCACGTCATGTACGCACAGAAGGAGAGGGATGAAGGACCTTATCACATGACTCAAAGGTCCTTAATACCTCTGTGTAAGGATGGGCATGACGTCATCAAAGGTCCTTTACACCTCCTTCTGGACACTCCATTCTAGTGTCTACCGAGGGAGCTGTAAGTTCTGTGTATGTGTGTCAGTCAGTGTACATATGTGTCTGTGTATATATGTATATGTCAGTGACTGTATGTATTTATCTGTGGGTATATGTATACGTAAGTGTGTGCATGTGTCTGTATATATATGTATATGTAAGTGTGTGTATGTATCTGTGGCTATACTGTGGTGTCTGTAACACTGGTGTATACAGTATGTGTGTGTGTGTATATGTCAGCAGTATCTCAAGTGATTGACAGGTTTGCTCCCAAAGATGTTCTGCAGCAGTTTCACTTAATGCAGGGCTCTAATAAACAAACCCACCACTAAAAGAAAATGCTGCACATATTATTTCTGGTTCTTATTACACATGGGGGATGATTTCCCCGTATATGGTCTATTCATGGTGTATATGTTATCACTAGTGTAATCACATTCCAGTGTAAATGTGTATATGTCAGCAGTGTATTTGTATATATGTAAATGGTGCCTCTGTGTGTGTATATATGTGCTTCATTGTGTATGTTTGAGAGTTGGCTATGGGGGGTGGGGACGTACAGGATTCAGGGGGCCCCATACAGTTTTTTGCTATGGGGCCCCATGAATCCTAGCTACGCCCCTGTGTGGTCATCAGTATTACCGGTTTGTCTCCTACACCGGTATATGTTCACTCCTCTTAGAAGATATTGATATCAACAAACACTATTTTGTGTGAGCATTGGTAATAAATGATCCACTCACGTTTAGGCTATATTCGCACAACGTTTTTTTCAGCTCCGTTTAAAATGACGTCCGTTATTTTGAGTCTAAAATAACGGACGTTATTTAGCTGTCTGGCCTCCCCTTAGTGAAGTGACAGCTGTTGGTACATTATTCTAGTTTGGGTTACTAATTGGCCTTTGGGTGCGGCTTAATTGAACAATTGAACTAATAAAATAAAAATAATGATCATGTTTATTATTTATTATGAGTCCGGCTCCATTCATTCTCTATGGACGCTGGACCCATCTCCACAGCGCGCGCGCCGGCTTCTCACCGGGATATCTCCGTCCCGGGACCAGCTCCGGCAGTGGGACTCGGCGACATGCGGTAACTATAAGGGGATCTAGCTGGGGGGCGAGAACCTGTCACCCCAGCGCGGGGGGTGACAGGTCCTCTTTAATTTCTTAATCCAAGATGTCTCCCTTTGTAACAAGAGCCGTTTGTCCCTGGTGTCCGATCCAGTGGTATTGATCTCCTCTAATATTAGCCATTTTAGTTCGTAAATATGATGCCCTGCTTGTTTAAAGTGTCTTGGTATGCTAGTTTCTCCACATTTCTTTTTATCTTCCTCTGTTAGTTCTATTTTCAGATGTTTTCTTATTAGAGATGAGCGAACCTGGTTCGGGTTCGAGTCCATCCGAACCCGAACGATCGGCATTTGATTAGCTGGGGCTGCTGAACTTGGATAAAGCTCTAAGGTTGTCTGGAAAACATGGATACAGCCAATGACTATATCCATGTTTTCCACATAGCCTTAGGGCTTTATCCAACTTCAGCAGCCACCGCTAATCATATGCCGAAAGTTTGGGTTCGGATAGAGCATGCTCGAGGTTCGCTCATCTCTATTTCTTATCATAGCTCTATGCTCATTCAGTCTTATACTTATACTTATACTTTGCCACACGGGCATTTCAACATATAAATTGCTTTTTGTGTATTACATGTGTGGAACCCTCGTGCATGTATTTTATATCCGTGTGTGGGGTGATGGAAACACTCCCCTTTAATTATAGAAGTACCGCAGAAATTTACGGCCATTGAAACAACGGCCACGGTTTCTGCGGGATTTACGCAGTGTGAACATAGCCTAATAATGCAAAAGATATTCATATAAAACACTTAAATTAGTTAAAAATCCAGATTTTAGGCCTGGATTATAGGCCTGGACTGAACCGAACAGAACAGCAGGGTTAACCCCAATCCTTACAAACATTAAGTGAAGACACCACAATAGAGTCTTGCATAGTGTTATACTCAGTGTTACACTGACAGACAATGAACCAGCCCAAGCCTTTGCCATAACCTACTTCAAAAGCCATATCTAGGAGCCCGGATCAGCCATTGTGTTGGGGTGCACGATGGATTTTAAACCACCTACATGCCATGGTGACTATTGACTGTGGCATTAAAGGGGGTAAACTGTTGGCATCTGGTTAATTTTCAAATCCAGCAGTCCTAGCTGTGTATTACATGGGTACAATGGCAGAGCCCCCCACGATCAGAGCACTAAAATAGAGCCTGGGGACTGCTACTTGAGCTATATTACGGTGGCAGTGCTAAAGGACTTACTTTGTAAATTTCTCTGTAATATAAATTATTGCAATACAAGTAGCGGTTAAGAGTCTGCTATGTGTATTAACCCCTTCAAGACTGGGCTAAAAAAACATTTTGCACTTTCGTTTTTTCTTCCTCGTGTTTAAAAGGCCATAGCTCTTCCTTTATTTCACTTATAGACCCACATGAGCCCTTATTTTTTGAGCCACTTATTGTACTTTGCAATAACAGACTTCATTTTTCCATAAAATATGCTGCGAAACTGAGAAAAAAATGCACGGTGAAACTGAAAATAAAATGCAATTACACCGTTCGCCCTATTGCAAAAGCATTACTATTGATCCTATGTGTACATTTGTTTATGCACCTTTTAGCGTTGACCATAATTGACCATAAGGGGCCTATGACTATTAGTGTAAATGTACATGGAATCTTCAATTAACCCCTTCCTCTGGGATGTATTATGGCTCTTAAAGGGGTTATCCAGCATTGGAAAAACATGGCCACTTCCTCCAGAGACAGCACTGCTCCTGTCTTCAGTTCAGGTGTGGTTTGCAATTAATGCTACGTTTACACAGAGTGATAATTCGCCCAATCGATCGTTTAATGGTTTTAAAGCAACGATTTGATCAGCGTTTAGACGAATAAATCGTTAGAAAAATCGTAAGAAAATTTGTAAGAAAAATTGTTAATGCGATAGTTTTTAAGATCGCTTAAGCCCATTTTTTTACATAGGGGGAATCTTTGAAAGACGATACGAAACGATCTGCGAATTTTTAGCGAACGATGAACGACGATTTGAGAACATGTTGAAAAATCTAAATTGCTCATTGCTTGATCGTTTGCTGTGTTTACATGGAAAGATTATCGCTCAATGCGATCGTTATTGCGAAAATTTGAGCGATAATCGTTCCGTGTAAACGCAGCATTAGCTCCAATAATATCAATAGAACTGAGTTACGAAAACTGCACCCGAGCTGGAAGAAAGTTTACATGTTTTTCTAAGGTTGAATAACCCCTTTAATGTCCAAGCATTTTTTCTCATTTTCCCATTGTTGCTTCCCAAAAGCTGTAACTTTTTTTTTTTTAGTTTTTTATTTTCTCTGTTTTCTTTTGCAGGACAAGTTGTACTTTTCTAATGGCTCAGTTTTGGAATTCATATAACTTATTCAATGATTTAAAAAAAACACCATTTTATGCTTTATAAGAGTTTTTTTTGTGGAGAGGAAGATTTTTAAGTTACGCTCTAAATTAATATTTTCACTTTTTATTTATTTTTATTTATTTCACAAGTGTATTATGCTTCACTTTTCTAAGATGTTCCAATGCAAATGATTTACATTTTATTTTAATGAGGAAAATGTTCAACATGGAATTTGGGGATGTGGAAAAAAGTTTAAAAATATATATGATGGATGGGGATTCTGCTTACACCACCGGCAATGTCTTCTCCATTATGTACCTATAGAACAAATGGTGGATAGACCTGAAGTTTTGGCTGTAAACATGTTATACATAACATTACTAGTAACTAAGCTTGCCATATATGTAAGACATGCATAGACTAGTCTTGTAGATTCAAGTAGGTACACCCCCTCCTGCATTAGGTAGGTAATTCAACCCCCAATTAGGTAGATTCCCTGCTGCTGTGCAATACCATGTTCACATCATATCTAACTTACACTGACACCCAGTGGTGAAACTTTAGAAAACCTCACTACAACTTTAACCTGAGAGAAAAGGTTTTTTGACAGGTGCACAGGAGAGAGAAGAACATCAGTGGTGGGACACCACACTAGCAGCACCCCAGGTGCTAAAAAATGGCCATTCACTATAGGCATAGTAACCTATGCTGTGTAGAGACCAAAAAGAACATTTTGAAAATCCTGAAGGGGTTAAGTAATAACAAACAAATCAATGGGGTTTGGATTGTCCTAAAGTGGAGTACAAAAATCCTATGAATATATGGAGCAGCGGCACACTTGCATTCAGCAATCTTCGGAAGCCTCATAGGCAATGAATGGAGCACTGGCTTTGCATGCATAGTGCTTTCTGTTTATTTGAGGTACAATTTTTCTGCATTATCTGAACCAGTTACAGTGATCATTTTTTTTAAGGTTTTATTCATGCAACACAGAGAAACATAACAAATGATAAGCCTTACACGGGCATCAAGTCATACAATGGGAGACCAGATATTTTAGCACCATACAGAGCATATGGGAAAATACGGAATTGCAAATCTTTACAGTTTATATCTACAGCAGAATATCATATCTCTGTCACTGATGTCATCTCTTAATGAGAACAACAACAGTTTCCATGCCATAATTACCACCTTCCTGGCACAGAATAGTAGAATACGAAAGACCAAACGCTGGTATATGCCAAATATAACAGTATCTATGTAGTAAGTAAGCATACCTGGGGAGATAGAATCCGAGGAAAGTCAAAATGCTGATGGGGTTACAGTGAACATTAACTAGTTGTTCTCTATCCTGTGAATAGAGCATAACCTTCTAAAATAACAATTCCTCGTTAGGATACCAAAAAGTGAAATGGTTTAACTGTAAAAATGCCCTATATAGTAAAATAATCAATTTTAGGGTCATTATTAGAGATGACAAAAGAGAGACAAAAAAAAGAAAGTGCAACAGCAACCTTCAGGTGCAAGTGCACTTGCAATTATAGTTGCTCTTGCACTTTGTTTTTTTTTTTTGTCTGTTCTTAAGCCAAATGCAGTGTTTAACCTACAGTGTGAACAGAGGCATAGGGGTGCTGCCAGTTTTTGCTGTTTACAGTTTTTTTCTGTTGTATGCAGGGTGTGTGGTTGCCCCCTGTTGGCCTGCACCCCACCCATGTCGTGTGGGTGGTATAAATAGAGACTTGGCTCTTATCTGCCCATTGTAGGCTTATTGTTATCCCAGGAGAGGCCATTGCTAGTGTGAGAATGCTAGAGTAGGACCATGACACTTTAACGTTGATACACAGTAGACTCTGTTTGATCAAAGATCCTCATTTTTTCAGTCATCGAAAAGCCTCGGTCATCGAACTTGGTAGGACATAACCTATTTACTAGGTGTATCAGCCTAATGAGTGGCCATTAACTACGTACTAAGGGCATCTACCTAATAGTAGACATTATCTACCTTCTGGGGGTATCTATCAAATAGGGACAGTGGCGGTCTTTGGCACCAAGCACCCCAAGCGACCCCAACCAACATCCAGGGGGGCCCCACTCTTGTGCTCAAGACCGCTGGACAGGGCCGCTGCCCCGCTCACTGCTGCCATCTGAACTGTAACTATGAGCACTCGTAATGAGCGCTCATAGTTACATGCAGCAGCAGCAGCAGCACTGACAGGGCGGGAGACATTGGCCCCCTTCCTGTCAGTCACTCTTGTGGCCGTAGGAAGGGTTTTCCCTGCGGTCACAAGTGGCAGCTTTGTCCTTGTGGTGCCAACGCTCCAGTGACATCACTGGAGCATCGGCGCCAGGACAAGGGGAGCGCGGCCACAAGAGTGAATAGAAGAGGAGACGCCCGGACCCAGGTGAGTATAAGTGTTTTTTATTGTGTTATATACTATATGGGAGGGGGAGCACACAGGGTCTGTTTAACTAGGGGAGCGCACATCGGGGGTCTATATAAATGGGGGGAGCACACAGGGGGGCTATATAACAGGGGGAGCACACAGGGGGGCTATAGACTACTGGGGCTTCACAGAGGGGTCTATATACTACTGGGGGCAGCACATAGGGGGTCTATATACTACTTGGGGCAGCAGAATGGGGTCTATATACAACTTGGAGAGCACACAGGAGGTCTATATCCAAGTGGGGGAGCACACAGGGGGGTTATATACTACTGGGGGAGCAAACAGGGGTCTATATACTACTGGTGGCGCACACAGGGGGTCTATATACTACTGGGGGAACATACGGGGGTCTATATAGTACTTGTGAGGCACACAGGTGGTCTATATATAACTGGGGGAGCACACAGGGGTCTGTATACTACTGGGGCAGCACACAAGGGGTCTATATAATACTGGTGGGGCACACAGGGGGTCTATATACTACTGGGGGAACCACACAGGGGGTTTATATACTACTGGAGGAGCACACAGGGGTCTATATCCAAGTTGGGGAGCACACAGGAGGTCTATATCCAAGTGGGGGAGCACACAGGGGGGCTAAATACCCCTGAGGGAGCACACAGGGGGCCTATATACTTGTGGGGGAGCACACAGGGGGTATATACAACTGGGGGCAGTACACAGGGGGTCTATATACAACTGGGGCAGCACACAGGAGGTCTATATACGTCTGGGGGAGCACACGGGGGGGGCTATATATAACTGGGGGAACACACAGGGGTCTATATACTACTGGGGGAAGCAAACAAGGGGTATATACTACTGTGGGCAGGACACAAGGGGTATATACTATTGGGGGCAGCACACAAGGAGTATATATTACTGGCGGTAGTGCACAAGTGGTATATACTACTGGGGGCAACACACAGAGGTCTATTGTTTTGGAACGCGTGTCGAAGGGGGGGCCCCAGACATAACTTCGCTTAGGGCCCCAGAAATGCTAAGACCGCCCCTGAATAGGGATATTACCTACCTACTGGGAAGACCTACTTACTGCCTGGAGAACATTCCACCTAAACCTTATCCACAACCTACTTACTTATAGGGGTTATCCAGCACTACAAAAACATGGCCACTTACTTCCAGAGACAGCCCCACTCTTGTCTCCAGTTTGGGGGGGGGGTGCTAATTACTTCAATTGAAGTGAATGGAGGTTGATTGCAAACCACACCTGCCTAGGGTGGCATCCATCTTCTGTAGTCACGGGAATCAAATGCTGAGTGTTTAGGTTTGAAGAACATTGCCGTCTCTACCAGTCATATATTCAGTTGGCTTTTATTTTAAATTCATATGTATGTATCAGTAATTTTATTTATTTATTAAAATAAAAATTTTCTTGCTGGCAGGTCCCCAGGATTTAATTCCCCTATGAAAAAAATACTAATACAATCATTTTTAAATCCTCTGAGCAATATATCCACATGTATATAATAAGTCATCAGCGGTGACTATAGGAGAACAGGATCATTTCACCTAACGCATATTGGGTGCCTCGCGGCTGAAGCTTTATTTCATTGCACTATTTACTTCTTATTGTTGTTTTTTTTTATACATTTATTAATTTTATTAAAGGTGTAATGTGATTTTCAGGTAAGATTATATTAGTGTGTCTTTAGTCCGTAATAGCATGATGTTCTATAATAGGAGATAAAGATTGAGTGAGATGTTTACATTAATTGTCCAGATCACTATCTAAATAAGATTGCTATTGACTCCTAGGGCGTCTAAGGAGATCGCAATTCCAAGGAAATTTCACTTTTTTAATCTCACAAGTGCAGCGTTTCAGCCCAAAGTCTACTCGTCCTTTAGTATTGAAAGGCTACACTTTGAGCTGAAACGTTGCACTGGTGGGATTAAAAAAAAGTGAAATTTCCTTGGTATTGCGGTCCCCTTATTTTTATCCTGGCATTCTACAAGAACCTGGGTCCGGTTTGGTGAGATGAGCACTCACATACTATTGCCTAGTGCTGCTGAGACTTTATGGATTGACTACTGTACAGCATATCTACAAGTTACAAGGAAGCTGCTTAGAAAACATTGACTATGATCTTGCTGCTTAATACATCCCATCCCGTGACCAGTAAAATTCTAACAGATAATCAATGTTTCAATTACCATATATATTTTTTACGTTTTATGGCTGATCAGTGTACAGTATGGAATCCAACTGATTGCAATGGGGCCACTTTTAACCCTTTAAAGACCGGACCAATTTCGATTTTTGCATTTTCGTTCTTTCCTCCTTGTGCTTAAAAGGCCATAGCACTTGCATTTTCCACCTAGAAACCCACATGAGCCCTTATTTTTTGTGCCACTAATTGTACTTTGCAATGACAGGCTGTATTTTTTCAAAAAGTACACTGCGAAACCAGAATAAAAATTAAATGTGTGGGGAATTTAGTTTTTAAAAAAAAAAAAAAAAAGCATATTTTTTTTTATTTGGGGGCATTTGTTTTTACGCAGTTCGCCCTGGGGTAAAACTGACTTGTTATATATGTTCCTCAAGTTTTTACAATTACAACGATATGTAACATGTATAACTTTTATTTTATTTGATGGCTTGTAAAAAATTTAAACCATTTTTAACAAATATGTTCCTTAAAATTGCTCCATTCCCAGGCTTATAGCGTTTTTATCCTTTGGTCTATGGGGCTGTGTCAGGTGTCATTTTTTGCGCCATCATGTGTTCTTTCTATCGGTACCTTGATTGCGCATATGCAACTTTTTGATAGCCTTTTGATGCGACCAAAAATGTGCAATTTTGCACTTTGGGATTTTTAGGCGCTTACGCCATTTACCGTGCGAGATCAGGAATGTGATTAACTAATAGTTCGGGCGATTACGCACGCGGCGATAGCAAACATGTTTATTTATTCATTTATTTTTATTCATAAAATGGGGAAAGGGGGGTGATTCAAACTTTTATTAGGGGAGGGTTTATTAATGATACAACATTTTTACTTTTTTTTTTACACATATACTAGAAGTTCCCCAGGGGGAATTCTAGTATATGCACACTGATCTCTCATAGAGAGAGCAACTGAATGCCGAGCCGCACCAGACGCAGGAATCGCTTCTCTGCGATAATCGCGGGGGGTGGGGGGTGGGGGGTGTCGATCCCCCCACTAGACCACCAGGGAATGGCTGCAGTAAGTATTCAGATGCAGCTGTCAACTTTGCTATATGATGTATGGTGCATTTTTTTTCTTTTTCCGTTCACGCCGTTTAACGTGCGGGAACAATAATATTAATAATAGATCGGACAATTCTGCACGCTACGATATATAATATATTTATTTTTTTATTACTTATTTATATTTATATTTTTATAATGGGCGAGGGGTCTTTTAAACTTTTATTGGGAGGGGGTTTATAAAGGGTTTTTTAATACTTGTATAAAACTTTTTTGTAAAATATACAATCATTAGATCAGTGTTATCTGAGATCTATGTATAGAGCCTGCCTGAGAGCAGACTCAGGAGCTTACCCCTGCCTGTCGGCACATGCAATAGTGAGCCCCGCACAACGGCTGCGGGGGTCCCGATCACTCAGTGACACCTGCTTGATCTGTCACTGAGCACCTTAAACACTAGGATCGCTTTAGATCGCAGCGTTTAAAGGGTTATTGAACACCCCCGTCTGATTATTGTATGAAAAGAAGAAGATTGTCTGGAGGTTAGTTTAAAGCGACTCTGTACCCACTTTTGCCCCCACCCCCCAACTACTTATACCTTCTTGTAGCTGCAGAGCAGTTCTTTCAGATGGTATCTTTGTCCACGCTAGATGTTCTTTTCTGAGGGCAAAAATAAGACTTTAGTTGAGGTGCAGCCGTGCTCTAGAGTGCTTGTGCCTACGCACAGTTTACTGTGTAATTGCGCCTGCGTCACCTCCTGTCCCCCCCCCCGGCGCCGATGCAAAGACATAGAGCCGTCTATGTCCGTGTTCCTGACACTTATGGCCTTCCCCGCCTCTCCTGCCTGTCACAGCCCCCCCTCTCTCTACATACCATGGTGCCTCCGCTCCAGCATCCAGGAATCAGCTGCGCAGGGGCAGTGTCGCGACCTGCTTTCTCCCACTATCCTGGTGCGCGGGATCGTCCATGCGTGATGATCCTGCGCAGGTGCAATGACACACCAGGATAGTAAGAGAAAGCCAGTCGCGTCACTGCACCTGCGCAGCTGATTCCTGGATCCTGGAGTGGAGGCACAATGGTATGCATGGAGAGGGGGGGGGGGGGCGTGACAGGCAGGAGAAGCGAGGAAGGCTGAAAGCGTCAGGAACACGGAGAGGGGACGGCATTGTACCTCATTGTATCAACGCCGGGGAGTCAGGAGGTGGCACAGGCGCAATTACACAGAGAACTGTGCGGCGGACAGAGGGCGGTATGGGAGGCAAGGGGGAGACTGAAAACACCACCACAAAGGTGGCACTGGCCTTGGGCAGGAGCGTTCATGGCCACGCCTCTAGGGCATTGCTGCACCTCAAATAACGTCTTATTTTTACCCTCAGGAAAGAACAACAAGTGTGGACAAAGATACCATTTGAAAGAACTGCTCTGCAGCTACAAGAAGGTATAAGTAGTTGGGGGGGGAGTGGGTACAGAGTTGCTTTAAAAAAAATAAACAGCATACTTTTGAATAGCTAAGCGTTTATATTGAGCTAAACAGGAAGTAAACTGCATATAATGTTGCTTCGAAGAGAAGAGTGGTGAAGGTAAACTTACACACTGCCCTCTAAGGCCCTGTACTGGGTATAACTCTCATCTGTTTTTTCCAGTTTGTCTTTAATAAACCATTTATACTGATTTTCATTCATTAATACCCAGTTTCATCTTTTACCTGAAGATGGAAGAGTTTAATGGAACATTACTAAATGAGTTCATCCTTACAGGGATCACCAACCAGCCATGGCTACAGAAACTTCTCTTTGCTTTTGTTTTCTTTTTTTACCTTCTTGGCGTTTTTGGCAATTTTACTATAGTTTCATTGGTGAGGACAGATCCTTCTCTACAATCTCCAATGTATTTCCTGCTTGGGAACCTTTCCTTTTTGGATACAATGTTTTCTTCAGTGACAGTTCCAAAAATGATGATGGGCTTCCTCATGGAGAACACCATTACTGTCAAAGGTTGTATCACTCAAATGTATTTCTTCCACTCTCTGGGATGCACAGAAGGTGTCCTACTGGCTGCCATGGGATATGACCGATATGTTGCTATCTGCCACCCCCTACGATATGTAACCATAATGAGAAGGTCTACATGTATCCAACTGGTTTTGTCGTCATGGTTCATTGGTCTCAGTACTTCATTAATTCACGCCATTATGACGTCCCGGCTCCCGTTTTGTAATGCTAAAAGAATCAAACACTTTTTCTGTGATGTGAAGCCGGTAATAAAGCTGGCATGTAAAGACATCCATGTAAATGAGGTCACTTTAGCCATCGTCAGTGGCTTTCTAAGCACAAGCACCTTTTCACTCACTATATTGTCCTACATTTATATTGTAACTCATGTCCTCAAGATCAAATCTTCAAAAGGAAGGTCCAAGGTTTTCTCAACCTGTTCCTCACACCTGACCATTGTCACCTTATTTTATGGGACAGCAATGAGCACTTACCTGGGACCGTCTTCTGAAACGTCTCTAGAAAAAGATAGGGTTGCCGCCATTTTGTTTACAGTGATTACTCCGACGTTGAATCCTATCATTTATACTTTAAGGAACAAAGAGGTTAAAAACTCAGTACAAAAACTTATTAAAAGAGTAGATGTATGTATAATGTATGTAGAATAAGAGCCTCATATCTGGTCACTGTGTAAGGTGGGCGTCAAACAGCTGATCCGTGCAGGTGTTGGATATTCCGTGGATAGTTCATCAGTCCATTTTGCCTGAATGTTACTGTTGATGGGTTTCTCTAAGTTTTTGTTGAACTATGATGAATTTCATTACAATTTGGTCTGTTTAACTCAATAGAACTATTTGGGTTTATATAACCAGTGGCTTAGTCCAGGTCTTTTTTCTACGGCATTTACATATTGCTCAGGTCCTAATAATCACATAAATTCTATAGCTATGGGTGTGTCTGGTTTTATTTCATTGTAAGGAAATAAAAACATTTTTATGGAGAAACTTAACCCCAATTCTTACAAACATTAGGTGAAGACTGGTGGTTAAAAAAAAACAAAACAACAAAACAACCCCCAAAAAATAAAGCAATAGGATGACACCACAATACAGTCTTGCAAAGTGCTATACTCAGTATACTCTAAATTGTTACACTGACAATGAACTAGGCCGTGCCTTTGGCATAACCTATTTTAATAGCTATACCTAGGAGTCTGTAACAGCAATTGTGTTAGGGTGCACAATGGATTTCAAACCACCTACTGTACATGCCATGGTGACTATTGACTGTGGCATTTAAGGGGGTAAACTTCTGGCAGCTGGATCATTTCCAAATCCAGCAGTTGAGGTAGGGTCCTGGCTGTGTATTGCATGGGTACACCTTTTTTTCCCAATAAGTTTTTCATTTCCTCTGTTTTCTTTTGCAGGACAAGTTGAACATTTTAATGGCTAAATTTTGGAATTCACATAACTTATTAAATAGTGGGGAAAAAAAATTATATTTTAAATATATTTTACTTTGTAAGTATATTTTGTGGGGAGGGAGATTTTTAAAATTACGTTCTATCTTAATTTTATTTTCACTTTTTACTAAGCGCACAAGCGCAGTGTATTATGGTTGTTCACATAATGCTGACAGGCAATGTACATCCATGACACCCATCATAGATTTGTGTTGAAGGGGTCACAGGAACACAGTAATGACTTCACAGTGACACGTAATGGGTTAAATCCAGGAACGGGCTTATTCTAGATTTTGGCTTAGTCTCTTAATGACTGTCCGTATATATGTTTCTCGAAGGCCAGTTTTCTTGAGTCTACTGTAAGACTTAAAGGAAATTTTGTCAGCTGTAATTCATGTTCCAAACTGCTGACACTGCTGTTAGGTCGAGGTAATAATTGCTTTATTTTATAAGGATATTCCAATGCAAATGATTTATATTTTACCTTAATAAAGCAAATGACAAGTGAAGCCCTATCGCTGGCACCCGTCCCACCCTTGGGCGTGCCTGGTAAGGGAGGTACATCTCACAATATGAAGTAAAGGGTGTTCATTACATGTTTGCCATGATTAAGGAAGGTTACCTCCGCAAGGCGTCGGTGCTATTTAAATCTTGTGAAGAATTTTAGATATTCCGAAAATACAGAAATTATACTTTCAAGGGGCTGTGGAATCCCTTAATAGTTTGAAACCCATTCTGCTGTCCCTGCCTACTTACCACAATCTACCACAGTTACCCAGTTACCACAGCAGCGGGTAACTGGGTGACAGTCCCTGACCTGGTTTGGTAAAACACAGGGATGAAGACAGAACAAACAAACACAATATACACAGGGTAAACAAGCCGGGTCGATAACTATCAGTCATTGCAGTACAAAATCAGAAGTTGGGGAGAATAGTCAAAGAGTCAAGCCAAAATCAGAAAACCAGGGAATACAAAATCAGGTTACAACACTAGCTTAGTCACACTCTAAAGAGGCTTAATCGCTTGCAAGGAAGCATGATGGGGGCAGTAGTCTTATGGAGGTCCCAGCCCCAGGCATGATTGGGGCAGAGACTTCAGCCCCTAACCAGAGCTAACTGGCAGTGCTGGCCATCAGTCAGAACTACTAATAATTGCAGACACCCAAGCCGTTCGGCGGGGGTGGTGAGGCTCTGGCTGCGGCAAGAACCAGTGATACCGTCGGCGGGCCCCTAACAACCAGCCTTACCGTTCATCAGGGACGCGTCCCTAACAACTAATTTCTCTACCCTTGTATGAAATATTCAGTGATTCTTTGCTTACTGGTATTGTGCCGGGGGACTGGCGTAAGGCAAATGTAGTGCCAATCTTCAAAAAGGGCTCTCGAACTTCCCCAGGTAACTATAGAGCCGTAAGCTTAAAGTCCATTGTGGGGAAACTATTTGAGGGGCTTATAAGGGACTACATCCAGGAATATGTAGTGGCTAATAGTATTATAAGTGACAACCAGCATGGTTTTACTAAGGACAGAAGCTGTCAAACAAACCTAATATGTTTCTATGAAGAGGTAAGTAGAAGCCTGGACGGGGGCGCAGCTGTGGATATCGTGTACCTGGATTTTGCTAAAGCATTTGACACCGTTCCTCATGGACGTCTGATGGGTAAGTTTAAGTCTATCGGTTTGGAAAGTTTAGTCTGTAACTGGATTGAAAACTGGCTTAATAATCGTACCCAGAGAGTGGTGGTCAATGATTCCTACTCCAAATGGTCCCCGGTAATAAGTGGTGTACCCCAAGGGTCAGTACTGGGCCCTCTTCTGTTTAACTTGTTTATTAATGATATTGAGAATGGAATTAAAAGCAATGTTTCTATCTTTGCAGACGACACCAAGCTTTGTAGTACAGTACAGTCTATGGAGGATGTGCAGATGTTACAGGATGACTTAGACACACTGAGTGTTTGGGCGTCCATTTGGCAAATGAGGTTCAATGGGGATAAATGTAAAGTTATGCACCTGGGTACTAATAACCCACATGCATCATATGTCCTGGGGGGAGTTACTCTGGGAGAGTCACTGATAGAGAAGGATCTGGGTATACTTGTAGATAATAGATTTCAGAACAGTACACAATGTCAGTCAGCTGCTTCTAAGGCCAGCAGGATATTGTCATGTATATAACAGGCCGGGAGTCTCGGGACAGGGATATAATATTTCTGATTTATAAAGCTTTGGTGCGGCCTCATCTGGAGTATGCCGTCCAGTTTTGGAATCAGATTCATAAAAAGGATGTTCTAGAGCTGGAGAGGGTACAAAGACGGGCAACTAAACTAATAAGGGGAATGGAGCATCTTAGTTATGAGGAGAGATCAGAGGAATTTAATTTGTTTAGTCTCCAGAAGAGACGTTTAAGGGAAGATATGATTGATTTATGTATTTATATATATATAAATGGCCCCTACAAGAAATATGGGGAAGTATTAAAGATTAGGATTTCAGAATATATTCTCCCAAGGTATTGCCGGCCTACCTGAGACCCTGCTGGTGCACAGAGACCCAGTTGGAGGGCAGCCACCACTACACCCATTATGGCGATTGCAGGGGGAGAAGCCGCACACAGCGCACAAACAGCAGCCGCTGCCACGAAGATGTACGATACGCGGCAGTGTCCCTGCCTACTCCAGAGATTGTGTAGCCTGCAGATCGGTGAGAGGTGCTGAAGGCAGCAATTTCTGTTTATTCTAGTGATTGTGCTACAGTGTAAGCTCAGCGACTGTGACAAACTACTATCTTGATGAACAGTTACATTATAATATTCTGTCATCAACAAATAGCAACATCATAGCAATAGCCACCACTGCACCGGCTGCCGGCCTGACATATACCTTCTATGGCATCAGTTACACCTACACAGCTCAGGAGAAATATAAATTTATGAATGAGCTGTCACCTATCTTATTCTACAGACCCAAATGGCCACTAGGAGGCTTGTGAATGATATGAACTAATCTTATATATACTATTTTTATATTATTATTATTATTATTTATATTATTATTATTATTATTATTATTATTATTATTATTATTATTATTATTATTATTATTATTATTCTTTTCTGACATTTCAAGACCTTATAAATTGTTACTGAGTTATTTTATTATCATCTGCACACTGCCATAGAGACTGGATAGTGACATTGCATCCCTTATATACACAGCCCATAGTTACATTGCATCCCATAATATATACAGCCCATAGTGACATTGAATCCTGTATATATACAGCCCATAGTGACATTGCATCCCATAATATATACAGCCCATAGTGACATTGCATCCCATAATATATACAGCCCATAGTGACATTGCATTTCCCAACATATACAGCCCATAGTGACATTGCATCCCATAATATATACAGCCCATAGTGACATTGCATTTCCCAACATATACAGCCCATAGTGACATTGCATCCCATAATATATACAGCCCATAGTGACATTGCATCCCATAATATATACAGCCCATAGTGACATTGCATCCCATAATATATACAGCCCATAGTGACATTGCATTTCCCAACATATACAGCACATAGTGACATTGCATCCCATAATATATACAGCCCATAGTGACATTGCATCCTATAATATATACAGCCCATAGTGACATTGCATTTCCCAACATATACAGCACATAGTGATAATGAATTCCATAAAGTATTGTATACAGCCCATAGTAACATTGCATCCCCCTTAATATATACAGCCCATAGAGACAGTACATTCTCCAATACATAAAGCCCATAATATACTGCATACAGCCCATAGTGACAGTCCTTCCATAATATATACTGTACAGCCGAAAGTGACAGTGTATCCCATAATATACTGTATACAGCCCATAGTGACAATGTATCCCATAATATAATGTATACAGTCCATACTGACAGTGCATCCCATAATATATACAGCCCATAGTGACAGTGCATCCCATAATATACTGTATACAGCCCATAGTGACAGTCCTTACATAATATATACTGTATAGCTGAAAGTGACAGTGTATCCCATAATATACTGTATACAGCCCATAGTAACAGTGCATCCCATTATATACTGTATACAGCCCATAGTGACCATGTATCCCATAATATAATGTATACAGCCCATAGTGACAGCGCATCCCATAATATATACAGCCCATAATGACAGTGCATCCCATAATATACTGTATACAGCCCATAGTGACAGTGAATCCCATAATATACTGTATACAGCCTATAGTGACAGTGCATCCCATAATATACCATATAATTCTATGGTTATATTGCATATCATAGTATATACAGCCCATAATATATCAACTACAAGCAAAAATACAGGAGAGAAGATCTGCAACACTGAGGACCAATCATGTCCCGGCATGTCTGATGATGTCACAATGACCGAGTAACCGCATCAGTGACATCATCAGCTTCCCAGCCCATAAATCCCCCTGCCGGACAGTAATCTGCCTTCTTGATCTGTGAGAGCAGAGATAGAGCGATCACCATGGAGATCCGCGGTCTGGCCTTCCTGCCTGTGGCCTGGAGTCTATGGGGCCTGTATATGCTGGTTATCCTGACCGTCATCTCAGGACACAACCAGCAGCCGTACATCAGGTAAGACGGCCAGAAGTACTATGTTATTCTATTATTATTACTGGGTTATCTCTGGGTTATTATTATTAGTATTACTATTACTATTATTATTATTATTATTATTATTAGATAACTCCCAGCGTTTCCTCTCTTTCAGTGGCACGGGAATACAGTCCCCGGAGTCGGTGGTATACACCATTGTCTTCCTGGTCTTATCCATCCTAGGTAAGTGGCTGCGGCTTCCTATAGGGCGGTGACATTAGGAGGAGCTGACTGGCCGCCATACCTGGAGATTATATCCATCACTGGGTCCTGGAGCAGATATACACATGACCTGTGGAGATCTGGGGCTGGTAACACGTCTTCTCTATTTCAGGACCTGGCATTGCTTTCCTCCATTACAGGTTCATGTTATATCGGTGTGAACCAGCGGAGAAGCGCTTCATCATCTGCCAGAGACTCTTCCTTATCATCGGGTGGATCGTGGCCATTGGGACCTCTGTGAATGCTGTATATTCAGTGAGTATATACTGTATATATTGTAGTATACAGGACCTCAGACCAAGTGATATATAGAGGGGTCATTGCGGGGGGTCATGAGGTTTTGTATTACACTCAGGGCCGTCTTAACAGCATTATGGGCCCCTGGGCAGAGGTGCGAATCTGCCCCCCCCCCAACCGCCGCCATCAAATCCCCCACATCTTTGCATATAGTGCCCCCCATAGTAGCCAATTCCCCCATATAGTGCCCCCCATAGTAGCCAGTGCCCCCCATAGTAGCCAGTACCCCCATAGTAGCCAGTGCCCCCCATAGTAGCCAGTGCCCCCCATAGTAGCCAGTAACCCTATAGTAGCCAGTGCCCCCCATAGTAGCCAGTGCCCCCATAGTAGTCAGTACCCCTATAGTAGCCAGTGCCCCCCATAGTAGCCAGTACCCCTATAGTAGCCAGTGCCCCCCATAGTAGCCAGTGCCCCCATAGTAGCCAGTGCCCCTATAGTAGCCAGTGCCCCCCATAGTAGCCAGTGCCCCCCATAGTAGCCAGTGCCCCCATAGTAGCCAGTGCCCCCCATAGTAGCCAGTGCCCCCATAGTAGCCAGTGCCCCCATAGTAGCCAGTGCCCCCCATAGTAGCCAGTACCCCTATAGTAGCCAGTGCCCCCATAGTAGCCACTGCCCCCATAGTAGCCAGTGCCCCCCATAGTAGCCAGTACCCCTATAGTAGACAGTGCCCCCATAGTAGCCAGTACCCCCCATAGTAGCCAGTGCCCCCGATAGTAGCCAGTGCCCCCCATAGTAGCCAGTACCCCCTATAGTAGCCAGTGCCCCCGATAGTAGCCAGTGCCTCCATAGTAGGCAGTGCCCCCCATAGTAGCCAGTGCCCCCAATAGTAGCCAGTGCCCCCATAGTAGCCAGTGCCCCCCATAGTAGCCAGTGCCCCCATAGTAGCCAGTGACCCCATAGTAGCCAGTGACCCCCAAAACAACAAACCAGTTACTCACCCGTCCGCCGGCCCCTGCAGCTGATGTCTCCCGGCAGCGTGCACTCCCTTCATCCTCCAGTACAGGCAGCGGGGTACAGAGAGACTGTCTGTGCCGGAAGTGTCCGGCTGCACGACACATCCAGGACACAGGCAGCGTCTCTGTACCCCGCTGCCTGTGCCCGGAGGATGACGGGAGTGCGCGCTGCCGGGAGACATCAGCTGCAGGGGCCGGCGGACGGGTGAGTAACTGGACTGCCGGCCCCTTCTATCGCCACTTAGCTGAGCCGATCAGAAGCCCAGGAAAGTGCTGCTCATTGCACTTTCCTGGGCTTCTGATCGGCTCAGCTGAGAAGCGATAGAAGGGGCGGGCGGAGGGGGTTGCTCAGGGCCGCTCACTATGCATATGCATAGTGAGCGGCAATATAGGGGGCGGGCGGGACGGCTTCCTTGCGGTGCTCAGCACTGCTTGGAAGCCGTCTTCGCTTTATAGGACGCACTTAGTTTTATAAGTGCGTCTTATAAAGCAAAAAATACAGGTGTGTCCCAGAGGGCAGGGGCCCCCTAGGACGCAAGGGCCCCCGGGCAACCGCCTACCCTGCCCAATGGGTAAGACGGCCCTGATTACACTCCACCTGAGGCTGCTGAGGTTCGGGATGCTGTATGACACTGACAGGTCTCTTTATGTTCTAGGTGAGAAGCAATCCTTTGGCCCACAGGATCGGCGCAGGAGTGGCGTTTGTCGGCACAGCAATTTACAACGTTTGCCAAGCTGGATTCCTGTACAGAAGATCGTACAGCAGCCGCCTGATGTGCCACATGAGACTGGCCGCAGCCTTGGGGACCATTGTGATACTGGTTCTGTGTAAGTAACATGTTGTGTGCTGGATACACTGTACAATAGGTCAGACGTGACAGTATAGGAGGCGATATAATACTACTATTCTGTTTCTTTCCAGTTGCTGTAGGAATGGTCTCCTTCTACACTGAGCTGTGTACCGGACGTTGTGCTGAGGTGAGTGCCTGTCACTAGTCACCATCTTGTGTAATCCTCATGTGTCCTGTATAAGAGTAATATAGAACCTCTTGGTGGCCATGTCCCCCCCATCTCCTCCCAGTCCTGAGCCCCTGGTGAGTACAGCCGCACACTAACCCCCTCTATTCTGTCCTTCTATCTCCTTCAGATCTTCAATGTGCCCGTCCTGGTAAGTGAGTACCTGGGATTCTGCGGCCTGACATTACACCAGCTAACCAGCTACACAGACTTCCAGGTGAGGAGATGACGGGTGAAGGTCTCATTGGGCGACAGATATCGTCCTGTTCCTCATATAGAAAGTTATAAGAGATCAGTGATGTCTGATCATTAATGTTCTTTCTTCTTGTTTTTCTTAGAGTTTATCTGTAACGGTCTCCAGTGACGGCATCACCATCTGCCTGAGGGAGAAGACCGAGGACCCTGAAAACCCTGCCTAACATCCAGGAGAACTAGGATGTGTATAGAGAGTCCCGGGCGATGTGCTGAGGTGAGTGCCTGTCACTAGTCACCATCTTGTGTAATCCACCTGTCCTGTATAAGAGTAATATAGAACCTCTTGGCGGACATGTCATCCTCCATCTCCTGCAGATCTTCTATTTGCCCGTCCTGGAAGCTGAATATATAGGACTCTGAGACAAATTTCCAGGTGAGTAGATGACGTGTGAAGGTCTCATGGACTCCAGATATAATCCCCTTCCTCATATATACATAGAGATCATTAATCTTCTTTCTTCTTCTTTTTCCTAGCGTCTGTCTCTAATGTTATCCTGAGAAGGCGTCTCCATCTGCCTGAGGGAAAAGACCCAGAACCCTAAAACCTCGGGGACTGGAGAAAGATACAACAACATGCGGACAACGCTGGATTATAACATCTCATCACACTACAGAATCTCCTACATGTCAGCTCTATGGCCGGAGAATGGAGACGGCTGAGAAATCCCCATGATACAATGGGACAGCGGCTCGATCTGGCTGGAAATTCCGTCACTTTTGCTCAGTGTGAACGGCCTGAAAAGCTGGAGTCGTCCCACCCAGAGGATAAAGCTCAGTAAATCTGGCAGGGTTAATGGGGGCAAGGTTTTCTATATGACCGATGTACAAGTATTGATAAATCTCCCCCTATGGGTCCTTAATAAAGATATAAAATGATCGCTAGTGTTTTCTTCATTTGTATTAATAAAAATAGAAGATATATACAGCCACTAGTGACATTGCATCCCCCAATATATACAGCCACTAGTGACATTACATCCCCCTCACCCCAATGTATATATATATATATATATATATATATATATATATTTATATATATATATATATATACACACACACCTCAGTTCTGTTGGTTCCAGAAGGCAGAAGGAAGAAAATCTATCAGCCGAGTCAGTTATTTTCGCCCATCAGCAAGTTTTAAGTGTTTTATTTATGTATTTATTTTTGTTCAGACCACGGTGAAAGGGAGGCCATAGTTACCTTTATTATTTTAGTGTGCTGTAGCTTCATTGTGTAATCTTACCTGTGGTTAATATGAAAATGAGGGTGTTCAGTGCACTGGGGGCAGTCCTTTAATCCTCAGTATACCAATCAGTCTGTCTATTGATTCTTACACAATGTCTACTGATGAATAGTCTGCAGTGATCAGCAGTAGGGATGAGCAAAGCAAACTGTTGAACAAGTCAGAATTCTTTACATATATTAATGCAAATAAACCTAGGTCAGAGCATGACGGTCCCCTAAATATTGGTGATGGGGAGTTAATAACTTGGGATCAGGAGAAATCCAAGTTAATGAATGGGTTCTTCAGCTCTGTATATACAAAAGAAGGTGCTGAGGTGGATGGGGGCCAGTGCTGCTAACACATGTAATGTAATTTACCCTTGTATGAAATATTCTGTGATTCTTTGCTTACTGGTATTGTGCCGAGGGACTGGCGTAAGGCAAATGTAGTGCCAATTTTCAAAAAGGGCTCTCGAACTTCCCCAGGTAACTATAGACCTGTAAGCTTAACGTCCATTGTGGGGAAACTATTTGAGGGGCTTATAAGGGACTACATCCAGGAATATGTAGTGGCTAATAGTATTATAAGTGATAACCAGCATGGTTTTACTAAGGACAGAAGCTGTCAAACCAACCTAATATGTTTCTATGAAGAGGTGAGTAGAAGCCTGGATGGCGGCGCGGCTGTGGATATCGTGTACCTGAATTTTGCAAAAGCGTTTGGCACAGTTCCTCATGGGCGTCTGATGGGTAAGTTTAAGTCTATCGGTTTGAAAAGTTTAATGTGTAACTGGATTGAAAACTGGCTTAATAATTGTACCCAGAGAGTGGTGGTCAATGATTCCTACTCTGAATGGTCTCCGGTAATAAGTGGTGTACCCCAAGGGTCAGTACTGGGCTCCCTTCTGTTAAACCTTTTTATTAATCATATTGAGAATGGAATTAACAGCAATGTTTCTATCTTTGCAGATGACACCAAGCTTTGTAGTACAGTACAGTCTATGGAGGATGTGCAGATGTTACAGGATGACTTAGACACACTGAGTGTTTGGGCGTCCACTTGGCAAATGAGGTTCAATGTGGATAAATGTAAAGTTATGCACCTGGGTACCAATAACCCACATGCGTCATATGTCCTGGGGGGAGTTACTCTGGGAGAGTCGCTGATGGAAAAGGATCTGGGTGTACTTGTAGATAATAGACTACAGAACAGTACACAATGTCAGTCAGCTGCTTCTAAGGCCAGCAGGATATTGTCATGTATATAACAGGCATGGACTCGCGGGACAGGGATATAATATTACCGCTTTATAAAGCTTTGGTGCGGCCTCCAGTTTTGGAACCCGATTCATAAAAAGGATGTTCTAGAGCTGGAGAGGGTACAAAGACGCGCAACTAAACTAATAAGGGGAATGGAGCATCTTAGTTATGAGGAGAGATTAAAAGAATTACATTTGTTTAGTCTGGAAAAGAGACGTTTAAGGGGAGATATGATTAATTTATTTAAATATATAAATGGCCCCTACAAGAAATATGGGGAAAAGATGTTCCAGGTAAAACCCCCTCAAAGGACAATGGGGCATTGCCTCCGCCTGGAGAAAAAAAGGTTCAATCTCCGGAGGCGACAAGCCTTCTTTACTATGAGAACTGTGAATCTATGGAACAGTCTACCCCAGGATCTGGTCACAGCAAAAACAGTAGAGGGCTTCAAAACAGGGCTAGACAAGTTCTTAGACCAAAATAATATAAATGCATATGTATAGAACTTATCACCCCTCCCCCTTCCCTGTATCCATCCCCTCCTTGGTTGAACTTGATGGACATGTGTCTTTTTTCAATCGTATTAACTATGTAACTATGTAACCGACCGGGACAGCTTTCAGGGACACTGTTCTTGCTTCTAGAGAGCCGGATGCCCACTTCTGTATTGCAGGGAGCACCGCACACTGGCTGGCTCCTGACACAAAGCTTGGCTTTGGCTGTCCAGGCATGTTAGGACTTGTAGTTGTGCTTCATACTTCATACATTTATACTTTAGAGACTGGGTTCACACAGCGTATGACACTGGTCGTTTTGTGACCTGGCTGAGTAAGGGTGGTATTACACGGGCCGAGCAGGGCCCGATAATACCTGTAAACGAGCAGCGATCTGCTAGATCGTTGCTCGTTTACTGGGCCTATTACACGGCCCGATAATCGTTTGACAAGAGCTGCAAGGACATTGTTACCGATGTCCTTGCAGCCCTTGCTAAACTGGCATACATTACCCATCCACGTTCCAGGGCTGCTCCTGCAGTCCGCTTCTCCCGGGGTCCCGCGCGCGCTCTAGCTTCACAGAGGCCTGTCAGCTGATAGGCCGCTCAGCCAATCACAGGCCAGGACCGCCGCGGCCTTTGATTGGCTGAGCGGCCTATCAGCTGACAGGCCTCTCTGAAGCTAGAGCGCGCGCGGGACCCTGGGAGAAGCGGACGGCAGGAGCAGCCCTGGAACGTGGATGGGTAATGTATATCGTTAGTCGCCGGCCACGCACCGCTATTACACGCAGCGGTGCGTGGTCGGTGCTTGACGAAAATAGGGTCTAACCTATTTCAACGATCAGCCGATGATCGTTGTCATCGGCTGATCGTTGCATTTATTACACGGAGCAATAATCGGCCAAATCGGGCAAATTCGGCCGATTATCGTTCCGTCTAATAGTACCCTAACAGAATGGCCAGTGTCAGTGAAGTTTATCCTGTCCGGTGCTGCAGTAGCTGCGGAATAATCTTCTTTTCTGGTGAATTAGGATGTGGGTGCAACCATGTGTGCCTGCATTCCCAATTCACCCTTGCACACAATGGAGATCGCGGCCAGAGGCGCACTTTCCATTGTGTGGGCTGTCAGTGTTGTTTGGCCGCTATTCAATGAATAGCAACCACACAAAACTGACATGCCAGTTTTTCCTGTGGCCGCTAGGGATCACGGCGTGGAGTGTATACAATGTATATACACTCCGGCCGGGATCCCATAGATTTTAACGCAATGCATATTTTGAATTAATCTTGACCGTTTGCAAATCCGTGATTAATTCAAAGTATAGGTTGTGTGAACTAAGCCTAAATGTGTAGAAGAAATTAGCAATCCTAAGGAGAAAAAGGGATTGTTAATGAAACTGTTCATTCAACTTTAATATGCTATCAGTATAATTGGCTGAAATTGAAAGTAATGTCACAGCTATATCATATTTATTTGGAAAATTTTTAGGATTTATATACTTTAGTTCCATGAGAACATTTTCTACATCATCACATCACCACAACAACAAAAAAAACTCCTTATACACGTATGACCATAATAGTTTAAAAAGAATTGGAAAGAAAACAAGGAGTACCCTCATAGAAACCCACAATTACAGTATATATCATGCACATAGAGTATTATATCTTCAAAGGTAAATAGGGGCAACTATGGTGTGCTGTGCATTCAAGTTTTATTTGATCATACCTCCAACCCTGCCCAATCCTGTGTCACCATGTGCTGGGGCTCTAGCGATTGTAATATTAGGCATTATGGTTATCATCACTATTGTCATTACAGTGTTCTCCTGACTAAGGAAGTTAGAGCACTAACCTCCTCTCGTTGGAGGCCTGGAGTATATAAGAACATATTTTAATTAAATGCTTTGTTGTAGTGATGACATCACAATATGATCACATTAAAGACATACAGGCAAAGTGTACCCTTATGAGGATCCCAAGCAATCACTTTTCATTTATAGAGATACCTAACAGTAATTGTTTGACCAGCCCTTCCAGCCTACACCACCGTATCTCTGTCATGTGATTACAACATGCTGCCTTGTGCTGAATAATGCAGCAGGTGCTGCAACTTCACTGCAATGCATTCTGGGACTTCTAGTACTGAGTAAGTCAACCAGGAAGTACAACCATGAAATATGGAACTAAAATGCCAAGACAAATGGATTTTTGGTAGATTCAGAACTGGGCCGACATGTAAGCAATACTATCTGATTCTGACAGATCCTCTAGAGCCATAGACCTCAATTTCTATTCACTCGTAATTCCCTCAGTAAGACAGTGCCCTTAATAATCTCAAACTTCTAAACCGCTAGTGTATTATCCTCCATGTCACTATAACGCATGCTGTTTTTACAACACTTAGATGGAGATTGATCAAACTGATGTAAAGTAGAATTGGCCCAGTTGCCCCTAGCAACCAGATTCTACCTTTTATTTTTCAAAGAATCTGTGAGGAATGAAAAGTAGAATCTGATTGGTTGCTAGGGGCAACTAAGACAATTCTACTTTACACCAGTTTGATTAACCCATAGCTGCACCAGGACGTTATTTAACGTCCTCGTGCCGCTATGGGAGTTCAGAGGGGGGTCGCGCGGCGACCACCCTCTGAACTGCCGCGATCCCGGGTGCCGCGTGTAGCCCGGGCTCGCGGCTATTAGCGGGCACGGTCCGATCGCCGTGCCCGCTAATTAAGTACTTAGAAGCAGCTGTCAAAGTTGACAGCTGCTTCTAAATACTTGCGGTTATACATCCCTGGTGGTCTAGTGGGGGGATCGCCCCCCTGCGGCGCGATTGCGGGGGGGCGATCCCTGCATCCATACCGGGCCGGGGTCTGCTCCGTAATGGCGCTGATCCCGGCTCGGCATTCTATTGCTTTTGGCTGCAGCAGCTAAAAGCAATAGAACACCGATCTCATGGATTCATGCTGTATAACTATACTGCATGGATCTCTATGAGAGATCAGAGTGCATATACTAGAAGCCCCCCAGGGGGGCTTCTAGTATATGTCTAAAGTAAAAGAAAAAAGTATTTTTAATAACACAAAACCCCCTCCCCTAATAAAAGTCTGAATCACCCCCCTTTCCCCATTTTATAAATAAAAATAAATAAATAAATTAATAAACAAACATGTTTGCTATCGCCGCGTGCGTAATCGCCCGAACTATTAATTAATCACATTCCTGATCTCACACGGTAAACGGCGTCAGCACAAAAAAATCCCAAAGTGCAAAATTGCGCATTTTTGGTCGCATCAAATCCAGAATAATTGTAATAAAAAGCGATCAAAAAGTCATATATGCGCAATCAAGGTACCGATAGAAAGATCACATCATGGCGCAAAAAATGACACCTCACACAGACCCATAGACCAAAGGATAAAAGCGCTATAAGCCCGGGAATGGAGCGATTTTAAGGAACGTATATTGGTTAACAACGGTTTGAATTTTATACAGGCCATCAGATACAATATAAGTTATACATGTTACATATCGTTTTAATCGTAACGACTTGAGGAACATGCATAACAAGTCAGTTTTACCCCAGGGCGAATGGCGTAAAAACACATTTCCCCCAAATAAAAGAAATGCGTTTTTTTTTTCAATTTCACCACACATATAATTTTTTTCTGGTTTCCCGGCACATTTTAGGCAAAAATTACATCTGCCATAGCAAAGTACAATTAGTTGCACAAAAAATAAGGGCTCATTTGGGTCTCTAGGTGGAAAAATGCAGGCGCTATGGCCTTATATACACGAGGAGGGAAAAACGAAAACGCAAAAATGAAAACTGGCTGTGTCCCCTAAGGGTTAATCTCCACCTTAGTGTGTCCTAACTACAGGCTTACTAAACAGACAGTTATGTTGTCCTTTATAGGTCCCCAGGGCTGAAAAGGAATCACTGTTAGGGTCAACCTTTCCTTGTACTGATGTGATATCAAAAGGCATGGGGAACCTATGGCCATCCAGCTTGTGCAAAGCATTAGCTATCCAGGCATGATGGAAATTGTAGTTTTGCAACAGCTGGAGGACCGCAGGTTCCCCATTCCTGCTGTAGACAGAGGACCCACACTTTCCAGTGGGCGGTTTTTAGAGAGTCAATATTGTGCGCACTTAAATATGTTTCCCAAGGATTTTCTAACTTCTTTATTCCTTAAGGTGTAAATAATCGGATTCAATGATGGCGTGATTAATGCAAACAATATAGCTGCAACTCTGTCACGTTCAATTGATTCTTCAGAGTCAGGACCAAGGTAGGTGCACATGGCCGTCCCATAGAATAACATCACAATGGTCAAGTGGGCAGAACAGGTTGAGAAAGCTTTAGATCTGCCCTTTGAAGACTGATGAGCAACAACATAACTGATTATGTAGAAATAGGATAGTACCGTCAGAATGAAGGTGCCCGTGCAAATAAATCCGCTGAAATATGTTAGTGTCATCTGATTGACACTGATATCTTTACAGGCCAATTTTATTACTGGTTTTACATCACAGTAGAAGTGATGGACCTTGTAAGCATTACAAAATGGCAGCTGGGATGTCATCAGAGCGTTCACCAATGACGTTGTAAGACCTGCGGCCCATGACAAAACAACGAGGTAGACGCAAACAGACTTTCTCATAATAATCTTGTACCGGAGAGGGTGGCATATAGCAACATATCGATCATAACCCATGGCAGAAAGTAGGACTCCTTCCGAAAAACCTAGTGAATGGAAAAAATACATCTGCATAATGCAGCCTTCCATGGAGATCACATTCTGTATCCAGAACCCAACCATCATTTTAGGTACTGTCACAGAAGAAAAGCAGATATCCAGAAATGATAGATTGGCCAAGAAGAAATACATTGGAGAATGAAGGGACGGATCTTTGGTGGCCAAAATGATGATAACGACATTGCCCATGATATCAAGCTGGTAGAGGAGGAGAACAAAAACAAACAGGACCTTCTGAAGCCATGGCAAGTCCGTGATTCCAGCGAGGATGAAGTCAGAAACTGATGTCCTGTTCCAAGATTCCATATTTTCTAATGTGTGGCTGTAAGAAATGTGGTCACTAACTAGTTAATGTTTGGATATTGTATAAAGACTAAAATATGATTTTTTAATATAATGTTATCGGATTTAGAGAATAATAAGAAATAACCAATCTCCGGGACTCTGCTCTGCATTTCATCCCAACACAATAGAAATGGCCTCTCGTCTTTACAGAGCTTGGTACCACCAGGAAAGATCTTCATTTGGATTCTTGGGTCTTTTCTAGAGAGGACAATTAAGATGGTGACCTTTTCTATTTTAAACCAATGACAATAAACCTATGTGATGGTCCTTTCTTACTGCCGTATTGACTACTGGTTAGTTATTGCTTTCCTTTAGTCTCCTTAAGGCTATGTTCACACTGCATATGATTCCGTCCGTAGTGCGAACCGCGAATATACACACGTAGTTTTGAGGTTGATGCGTTCGCTTGAAAGTATACGATATACGTCCGCATAATGCACACTACGTATGAGCTTACGGCCGGATCGTATACGGCGCCATGAAAAATGAACAAGACCATTGTTTGAGGGCGGAAATGTTGAAACTCACAGCCGTGGATTTCAGTGCGGTCCCGTGCCAAGTACTTATTTCAGCCAAATTGAACTTGATTTTTCGATCCAAAAGGTTCTGTGTGGTTTACGGGGCTGGGCGAAGAATTCCAAGTAAATTACCTGCCTCAGATCGCTTCGAAACAAGCTAGGGAAGCATAACTGTACTACGGGCGTATGTTCGCGATTCGTATGCATCCGGCCGCATGTCTATTTTTCCCACGCCCGTAGTTTCAGCCGCACATGTACGGCGGCTTACGATCTATGGACGGAATCATACGCAGTGTGAACATAGCCTAAAAGTATAAATTTAAAGTAGCACTTTCATTTAGAGAATAAAAACAAAAAATGTTAACATGTTATGCAGACAAGTAAAAAAAAAATAATTGGTCAGTTTCTCATCACCACCACAACCTCTAGACTCATGCAGGAGATGGGCTTAATTATAGGTGAGAAGTACCTGTTGCTGACTGGCTGGGACCCCCACAGCCTGACTGCCAGGGTCCCGGTCACTTTTCCTGACAGGCAGAGGAGTAATACTTACCTCCTTTTTTTCAGATCAGCAATCTTTTCATAGAATCTGCCGTAGCCCTCCTTAGTACTGATCAATGCTATGCAATTAAAAATATAAAAGTGATCAAAAATTTCCAATTATACCAATGTGATACCAATAAAAAACATAGATCAGGGTGCAAAAAATGAGACCCAACCAGCCCTGTAGGTTGAAAAATAAAAGAATTAGAAGGTCTTAGAAGGCGAGGAGGAGAGCACAGCTTCAATGTGACCAGGACATCCATGCATCAATGACCTTTGGTCATGAAGGGGTTAAAGTAGTTATATCCTACATCTCAGCCAATCTTTGGCTGTGGTGCTGTCCTGTCTCAGTCATTGATTGGCTGAGCGGGCTGTCACTACCGAGACAACCTCATCTCGGAAGTAACAGTGACTCCAGGATGTTCTTTTTGGCAAAGATTTTTGGAATTATACATAATCATTTAACTATATTAAAATTGAGTGTTCTGTATGCGAAGTCCCACAATAAAACATTCAGTGCATTAATTTTTTACAGTACAAATCAATGGGAAAAGTATGGTTGGGCATACGCCAGAAGTTAATAGGAATAGTCTTTGTAATGGTACAACACCACCCTAATAATGTCTACCTTCCAGTTCACAAAACCAAAATGAATGTAAGAGTGCTTTAGAAAAAAACATAACTTTTAATCAGAAACATATAAAAAGCACTGATCGCATCAATTCACCACAATATCTGTCAAAAGTCAAGAAGTCTAAAGGTCCCTATACACACAAATGAACACTCAGCCATCAGTTACCTCTCCTGTCCGCCATCTGCCCCCCCCATCGGGGACAGATTAACTCTACCATAGGCCTCAGGCTGTTCACCAAGCCTGGGCCCCTCCACCCCACTGTAACTATGGAAACACTAACGTGGTGTTCGTAGTACACGATAGATATGTCATGATGCCCTGATTTGTGCAATATCGAGGTAAAAAAGTAGCGATTGTTTGCAAATAATGGCAGAACTGTAGCCAGGAACAATATAACACCTTAAATGTAAGGGTCCTATTACACAGAGCGATTTTAACGATTAAAGACTAATGATAAACGATCACAAACGAGATTGTTTATCGTTAACCTGAAATCGTTCACCATATTACACAGAACAATAATCGTTAGTTTTGATCTTTACTGCTATAGTTATTGCGATCGTTTATTCCTTCTGATCCCAGCAAAACAATGAACAATGTGCAATTACACTGAACGATTAGTGAAAAAATGTAGGACTTGAATTCTGAATTTAAGATTCAGATCTAAATCAACGATCAACGACATACGAACGATTTTTCGATTGTTGCCTGCAATTACACAGAACGATTGTCGTTTAAATTCGAATATAACAATTTTTCGCACGATAATTGTCTCATGTTATAGGGCCTTAAGTCTGATTGGATGGCCATGGGCCCCCCAGAACTCAGGGCCGCGGGCTGCCCCCAGAGATGGACCTATTATAATCCGCTACTGCCCCCCATACACAGGAAAGTTTGACATGGCCGAGCGATTCAGTGTTCTTTATGTGAGAGAGAGCTCTTGCTGTGGCTTAGCTCTTCCAGAACAAAAGGGTTAGGCGGTCCATCAACCATCATCTGAGCCCCCCTCCCACAAAACAGGTTTGTTCGACCAAAGTTTAAGGTGTATGGGGACCTTTCCAGATACCATCTCTGATATCAGGATGTGGGGATTCATTATACCTCAGTCTATGACCAGCTCAAGGTCTTATGGTTACATTGTCTACAGTTGCTTACTGTATATGTTGGTCAGTAATGAACAAGGATAAAAGTATCTTGGCTATTGTGTTTACTTACCAAACTGGCTGTGATAGCCCTAGAGCTGAAGATGTCAAGTAGGCCAATGGCATGGTGTAACAGAAACACGTAGGGAGTTGGAATGATGATTTCATACATAATAACAATGCCTAAACAATAGATGGATTAAGTGACAACTGGTCCTCATGGTAGATTATGGAACTGAGTGCCTAAATTAGATTTATTGACTTTTGATAAAAATGTGGTGATGGAATCAGGTGGTTTCATTGTCCTATCATCTCTTCTATAGATGCTATAGGAAACAAAACAAAACAAAAAAAAAAAAAACGAAACAGCAGCAACCATGCTTACCTCTAAAATCTGGTTCTGATGAGACGTTAGACCAAGAATCAGCAGCTTTATTTCTATTGTATAAAAAAAAATTGTGAACAGTATTCAGCATATCAGTTACCGACTGACACTGGACTCCAGTATATACCAGTATTTATATACACAACAGGAACAAAACATTACTAGGTAACAGTATAATTCACTAGGTAATTGGAGCAAGGGGAAGAATAGCATTCCCAGAGTTAGCAATTAAAAGACAATTGAAATCAATGTTTTGATATATTTATGAATTCATTTTCTTCTTTAAACCCGTTTCTTTAACCCCTTGACGACCTAGGACGTACCTGTACGCCCTGACCACCTGTCACCAGACGAACCTGGGCGTACAGATAAGTCCTGGGCTATGAAGCACGCTGTGGAGTAGAGCTCACTTCATAGCAGATGGATGTCACCGTTCGTGACAGGCTGTACCCATCGTGCTGCAGCCTGTCATTAACCCCTTAAACGATTGTGGGTGCCTATTAGTTACTGATCCGGACCCCAGTGTGACTGCGGGTGCCCAGATCGCTGTGTTGGACTGCTGGAGGTCTCTTACCTTCCTTCGTGCGGTCCGATCGGCGCTCGGCCACAGGCAGGCTCAATGAGCAGAGCGCCTATTACACTGATCAATGCTGTGCCTATGGCATAACAATGATCAGTGTATGCACTGAAATAAATGCATGTAAAAATCCCCCAGGGGGACTTAAAATGTGTTTTTAAATGTTTTTAAAAGTACCCCAAAGCCCCTCCCCCAATAAAGTTTTAAATCACCCCCATCCCATAATGTAAATAAATCATATAACAATAAATAAATAAATGAACATATAATATACCTTAGCGTGCATAATTGTCCGATATATCAAAATATAACAATCGCCATCCCGTACAGCAAACAGAGTAAACGAAAAGAGAGAGAAAAGCGCCAGGATTACAGATTTTTTGTTGTATTATATATATATAAAACCAAAAAAAGTAATTAAAGCATCCAAGCTAGGCAAATATTATATGAATAAAAAGTAGAGATCATGGCTCAAAAAATGACACCCCATACAGCCCTGTAGGTGAAAAACAAAAACCGTTATGAGTCACAATAGGGCCATTTTATTAATAATTGCATAACAAAAAGGATTTCATAATTTTTTTTTTTGTATATATATCAGATGAAAATCTGTGTAAACTTCATATGGTTGTGTTTGGACTGACCTATAGAATAATGGTATCACATACCTTTTATCGTATAGTGCATTATGTAGACACCGGAATCCCCCAAAAGTTACCATATTGCATTCTTTTTTCCAAATTCACTAATTTATATTTTCATAAATAATATTTTGGGGGATGTTTCATACATGTTATGGTAGAATGAAAGATGCCATTACAAAGCACACTCATTCCTGAAAAAAACAAGCCCTTACATGGCCCTGTAGATAGAAAACTGAAAGTGCTAGAGCTCTTAGACGAGGAGGAGGAAAAAACGAAAATGCAAAAATAAAAATTGGCGAAGTCCATTGGGTCATTTTGGGCTTGGTCCTCAAAGGGTTAAAGGTAGGGTAGGTACTTGCATCTGAAAGACAAAGTGTACCTGTCACTTTTGACAAGTTGTGTTTTTTTCATCGGTGGTTTCTTGGTGCTCAATGAATACTTTAAAAAAGTGGGCAGAGAAGTGCACAGCTGATTGCTTCTTTTCCCAAGACGATCCCATACACTTACTGTCAGGATGGTATCTTTGCGGAGCGTTATGCGCCCCTCGGCTCATGCTGTGCTGCCGAAAAGGCGCTGAAATTCTTGTATTCTGTTTGTGTTTTTGTTTGCAGTGTGTGAACACTGGTTTATTTGCTCACTTTTGTTGGGAGACACACCCAAATTCACCTGCTGAGTTCTGTCTGGCCATGTCAGGGTTAACCTGTGTTTTGGTTCTGCTGTGACTGACAGGTCATCCTGCCAGTGGATCTGTTTTGTTCTCAGGTGTCTGTGCTTGGAGATCAGGGGGATGGTCCAATTATGTTCTGGATCAGAACCCTGGCCTCCTATATAACTACCTCAGTCTGGGATATCATTGCTGGTTATTGACTTAGTCTCTGCCTGCTTGTGGATTCTGTTTCTTTGCATCTCCTGACTACTGCATTGTATCTCTGACCTCCCTTGCTTGCTGCCTGTCCCTGATCATATTGCCTGTTTTCTGATTACGCCTTTGGATCCTGATTTTGTACTTTTGCTGCCCGACTGTTGTGACCCGGCTTGTGGACTATTCTTCATTGTGTTTGTCTGTCTGTTTTGTATTTGTGTTCCACCTAGCCAGTGCAGGGACTGCCGCCCAGTTGCTCGCCGCCATCTTAGGGCGGATTGTGGCAAGTAGGTAGAGGACAGTGGGCGGGGCTAAGCTTAGGGCTCACTGTCTTGTATTGTCCTGCTGTCCGGTTCCTAACAGAATAACCAGCCTTACTTTTTTTTTTTTTCTTTCTCTTCTCTCTCTCCACCTTGCTATGGACCCCATGAAAGCTCTGGTTGAGCAAATGCAAAGTCTCAACCAGCTTGTTCTGGACCTTAAGCAACGGGTGCAGCAGGTAGAGTCTTTCCTGGGCCAAAATGCCATGCTATCTGCTGCTGTTTCCCCAGAACCTCCAGTGCAGCTTCCTGATAGGTTCAAAGGCGAGAGAAGGGCCTTTCGGATCTTTAGAGAGGGATGTAAGTTGTTTTTCAGACTTTGTCCCCGGGCCTCTGGGGATGAGAGCCAGAGAGTGGGCATAGTTATGTCACTCTTACAAGGACCTCCGCAGGAGTGGGCCTTTTCTTTGCCTCCAGATGCCACTGAATTGTCTTCTGTGGATCAGTTTTTCTCTGCATTGGAGTTACTGTATGATGACCCTGACAGGGCAGCAGCAGCTGAGAGGCAGTTGACAGTTTTGAGACAGGGCAAGCGACCAGTGGAGGAGTATTGTGCTGAGTTCCGCCAGTGGTGCGTTCCATCCGGATGGAACGATCCTGCGCTTAGATGCAAATTTAAGCAGGGGTTATCTGATGACATTAATGATGCCTGGACAGGACACCCAGATCCTTCCACCCTAAAGCAGGCCATGAATTTGGCTATTCGCATAGACCGTAGGCTCCGTGACAGACATAGGGAGAAAGTAGGCTCTGACCCTTCTAAGACCTCTGTCCCCTGCTCTGTCAAACACTCTGTTGTTATCCCTGATATACATGAGGACGAGACCATGCAGCTGGGACAATTGGACGCCAGGACCAGGCGAGAACATCGTAGACACAACGGTCTATGTTACTACTGTGGTGACAGTAGCCACTTCATCAATTTCTGCCACAAGCGTCCTAAGCTGCAAGCTAACCGGCTCCCGGATCATCGGCGTCCAGGTGACTCCCAGGAAGGTCACTTGGGCGCACAGGTACCCTCATGTGAAATAAATATTTCAAGTCCTACTGTAACTGATTTGCCCATATCTGATGTGAATTTATCATGTTCTTCTGCTCGTTCTGTCAGTAAACCTGTTCTCCATGCCATGGACTCTTCTTCTGATGAATGGGAGTCAGATGGCAATCTTCTAAGTGAAGTTGAGTCCTGTGAGGGTCCTGAGGCCCCTCGTAAAAGGGGGGGTACTGTCAGGATGGTATCTTTGCGGAGCGTTATGCGCCCCTCGGCTCATGCTGTGCTGCCGAAAAGGCGCTGAAATTCTTGTATTCTGTTTGTGTTTTTGTTTGCAGTGTGTGAACACTGGTTTATTTGCTCACTTTTGTTGGGAGACACACCCAAATTCACCTGCTGAGTTCTGTCTGGCCATGTCAGGGTTAACCTGTGTTTTGGTTCTGCTGTGACTGACAGGTCATCCTGCCAGTGGATCTGTTTTGTTCTCAGGTGTCTGTGCTTGGAGATCAGGGGGATGGTCCAATTATGTTCTTGATCAGAACCCTGGCCTCCTACTATATAACTACCTCAGTCTGGGATATCATTGCTGGTTATTGACTTAGTCTCTGCCTGCTTGTGGATTCTGTTTCTTTGCATCTCCTGACTACTGCATTGTATCTCTGACCTCCCTTGCTTGCTGCCTGTCCCTGATCATATTGCCTGTTTTCTGATTACGCCTTTGGATCCTTATTTTGTACTTTTGCTGCCCGACTGTTGTGACCCGGCTTGTGGACTATTCTTCATTGTGTTTGTCTGTCTGTTTTGTATTTGTGTTTCACCTAACCAGTGCAGGGACTGCCGCCAAGTTGCTCGCCGCCATCTTAGGGCGGATTGTGGCAAGTAGGTAGAGGACAGTGGGCGGGGCTAAGCTTAGGGCTCACTGTCTTGTATTGTCCTGCTGTCCGGTTCCTAACACTTACATTGTTAATCCATCTGTGGTCATGTGAGAACATGCTTACTTTCATCCTTAGCACCCTGTGCAGTATAGGGACATATCAGCAGGCTAGATTCCTCTAACCTGCTGATAGTTTCCCTTTAACAGCCTCTCTAGCCCTTAGAGTTGCTTGGCTTGCAAACCTCATGGTTTTCCTTTTAGTCCAAACATGACATTTTTTGACCTCCTTGTTTCTGAAGAAAATATATCTCCCATAAATTCTTTTCCAACTCAGTATCTCACACTACATCAAGGATATAATGGAAATACAGTCCGATAAACTAGAAATCTGCTGTTAAAACTTAGAGAACAGTGAGAAACAGTGACAATGATACATGCAGATTCATTTGGATATTAAGTTCTATATCATCCATTAGTCTAAAACTAATTACAAAGTTATAATGTAGAAAAAAATCAATTGTCAGTCATGGGACCCATTGTTTGGGTCTTAAACTGTCACTACTGTTATAACTTTCAAAATCTTAATCAGCAGGGAATGTGATATAAAGCAAGTTTGCAATATACATTAATTTTTTTTTTTAGTTCTCATGCTTTAAAACAAAGCTATACTTACTTGTATTCAGGTCCAGTCTCCTGAAAACAGCTTTTTAGTCTTGTGCTGGTTAAAAAAAGGGACTAAACTTAGGGAATCCCTGCTTGAGAAGGCAATCATGTGATTGATGGACGCATTGAGCTGTGACTCTCTGTACTGGCCGGGACTTCATGTGTTAAGTCTCTTTTTTTCAACCAACACAAGACTAAAAAGCTTCAGGAGACGGGACTTGGATTTCTGGTAAGTAAAGCTGTTATATTGCAGCCTTCAGGAGACTGGACCTGGATTTCTGGTAAGTAAAGCTGTTATAAAGCAGCCTTCAGGAGACTGGACCTGGATTTCTGGTAAGTATATCTTTGTTGCACAAAGCTATGTAAATGAATGTAAATTACAGAAAAGATAGTAGGTGCAGCTCACTAAAAGTCTGGGAGGGGATAAAAAGGTACCTAGAAAGAATGTAGTAACCCAAATGCAAATGTATTAGGACAATCACAAAGATAGTGACCAGACCTCTAGGTATCCCCAACATGTACTACGGTATGGGATAAAAGATGGATTAATAATTTACCATTTCAAAACTGCATAAAGCAATAAAATGCATATAATTAGAAGTAGGGGCGTAGCTAGGGGTTCAGCCTAGGGGGGGCAAGTGAGTCTGAGTGGGCCCCCAACCAACGTTACCCATAGGGAACCTTAGCAGGTGACAAGGCTTTCTGAATAATAAAGGGAATATTCTTCTACATTACTCATAGTGGATAAGGATAAAGAGCAGTGTAAGAGGCTTCTGTACATTTCACATATAGAACCACAAAAAAATTTAAAGTGCTTAAAGGGGTAGTGCGGCGGTAAAGAAATATTGACAGAATAACACACATTACAAAGTTATACAACTTTGTAATGTATGTTATGTCTGTGAACGGCCCCCTTCCCTGTGTCCCACCACCCCCACCCGTGTACCCGGAAGTGTGGTGCGCTATACATACCTGTCACGTACCGACTCGTCTCCGATCTTCAGTCTGCGATGTCATCTTCGGACGGCCGGGCCGAATCCCTCCGAGCGTCCTCGGAGGGATCCTCGGAAGGATTCGGCCCGGCCGTCCGAAGACGACATCGCAGACTGAAGATCGGAGACGAGTCGGCACGTGACAGGTATGTATAACGCACCACACTTCCGGGTACACGGGTGGGGGTGGTGGGACACGGGGAAGGAGGCCATTCACAGACATAACATACATTACAAAGTTGTATAACTTTGTAATGTGTGTTATTCTGTCAATAATTCTTTACCGCCGCACTACCCCTTTAAGATTAGAAAAATATAGCTGCCATCTTCCACAGACAGCACCACTCTTGTCCTCAGTTTGTGTGTGGTATTCGACTGAAGTGAATAGTGCCAAGTTGTAATACCACACACAACCTAAGAGCAGGGGTGGCGCTGTTTTGGAAGAAAGCAACTATGTTTTTTTTTCTTAATTCTGGAGAACCCTTTTAACCAGATTATCTTTGCCTAAAAATAATAGTGATATAGGTAATATGTTTTTAGACATTAAGGCTATGTTCACACTGCGTATGAGTCCGGCCGCATTTCGTACGCCGGCGTACATGTGTGGCTGAAACTACGGTCGTGGGAAAAATCGACATGCGGCCGGATGCGTACGAACCGCGAACATACGCCCGTAGTACAGTTATGCTTCCCTAGCTTGATTCGAAGCGATCTGAAACAGGTCATTTACTTGGAAATCTTCGCCCAGCCCCGTAAAACACACAGAACCTTTTGGATCGAAAAATCAAGTTCAATTTGGCTGAAATAAGTACTCCATACGGGACCGCATGGAAATCCACGGCCGTGAGTTTCAACATTTCCGTCCTCAAACAATGGTCTTTTTCATTTTTCACGGCGCCGTATACGATCCGGCCGTAAGCTCATACGTAGTGTGCATTGTGCGGGCGTATATCGTATACTTTCAAGCAAATGCATCAACCTCAAAACTACGGGCGTATATTCGCGGTTCGCACTATGGTCGGAAACATACGCAGTGTGAACGTAGCCTCAAAGGGGTGAGCTGGTTGTGATCATACATGTACAATCCAAGATATGTGATGAGCTGCTAGATATCCATTATCTATCTATCTATCTATCTATCTATCTATCTATCTATCTATCTATCTATCTATCTATCTATCACATTACAGGAGGAGATATAAGAGGACAATGATCACATAGTCCTTCATGCACCAGCATCTTCTGCCATTCTCAGCCCCACCCCCTCATGACATCACCACAGGTCCTTCATCCACAAGAATCCTCTCCAGTTCTCAGCCCCGCCCCTTATGACATCACAACAGGTCCTTCCTCATCGCTCTGCAGGCTGTCTGCAAAAGAAATAGCTTTTGCAGACAGCATTAAGCCTCTGAGATCTCAGTGGGCCCCTGCCAGTGTGGGCCCAGGAGCCACTGCCCCCCTGCACCCCCCCCCTAATTTCGCTTATGATTAGAAGACCATATCACAGGGCCCTTGTAAAATTACTATATATTTTTTTTAAACACTATCAAAAACTTGACACAAGTATATAGCAGCAAATAATAATAGAATTGAAACAAAGCTAAAGTCTAAAACCTTTAGGTTATTCATGAATGGCTGTGCTGGTTCGAATTCACAATTCAGACTCTGAATTAGAACCAGCACAGCCATTTATGAATTAACAAAAGTTTTGGACTTTATCATAGTTTCAATTTTATTACTATTTGCTGCTATTTACTTGCATCATATTTTTTAGTGTTTTATAACATATTCTATTTGAATTTTTTTATTTTTTTATTTCAGTGTTTTTAACATTTTTGTAAAACTTTTACAAGGGCCCTGTGGTAAGATCTTCTAATTATATGCATTTTATTGCTTTATGCAGTCTTGAAACTAATAAATTATTAATCCATCCATTATTAATCTGTAGTACATGTTGGGGATACCTAGAGGTCACTGGTCACTATTTTTATGAATGCAAATTACAAACATGCTTCACATGTCTATGGAGGGGCTATCCCTCGATACCCAATTCTGCATACGCAGACAAGCAAAAAATTTTTTTACTAATTGCGATTCTACTTTTGATGTTATCTGGGATGTTACCCAAAACAAATAGGTCAAGTGAGAATTCCAAGGATATACCAAATTTGTTATGTATTCTATCTGCAACCAAAATTTGCTAACATCATATCATACAAATCTGTACCCTCCTTATTACATTTCAGACACTTTTTCCTATACTCACACTTCACAAATGTATTTAATAACCTTGGCATGTAATAAAGATCATAAATCATTTTTAACTGGATCAGCCTATGATTCTTATTACCAGAAGCTATAACTGTGTTCCTGTGAATTTGTTCCCATTCCTCCTCAGAGTGTAAATCAAGCACAGCCATCCAATACCTATTGGCTTTCAACATAGCCTTTTTGGCATTTATGTGCGTTAATTGTTCATATATATATATATAAATGTGAGTGATTTCCTTTTTACTTATGCATTCCCTAAGTAATCAATCAAATCATGTGTCTCTAATTCAGAATCTCTCCTTTAGCAACAGTATTCTTATTCTGCATATATCTAAAACAATAACCTTTATGTAAAGTTCTCTTCTTTTGAATCTCTTCATAAGTGATCAATTCACTATTAACAAACATGTGCACAATAGTAAAAAGTCCTATTTTCTCCCAACAGGCATATTCCTTTATCTTGTATACTTCTTTAACATATTGATTATGCCACAAGGGCGTACCCTCTAAACTACCCTTTATCCCCAAAATCTACCTTAACTGTGTCCAAAATTTATTAAATAACCTGTGTGACGACCATTCTCCTAAACTAAATAAACCTTCCTCTATGCCTATGCCTGATGCTGCAGCAACGTTAATTTAAAATCCAGGATGAAACAGGCACAGGAGCTGCGCCTGTGTCATCTGCGGTGGGTCCCGCTATCAGTGATAGCCGGGGACCCACCGCAACTCTCAGCACTGGAGACGCACTTCGGTGCTGAGAGTTAACCCTATAGATAGTGCGGTCAGCACGACTGCAGCATCTATAGGGCTTCTGACAGAGAATTCTCCCGCTGTCCGCTGTCCATCGGGGCTCTGCGAAGTGATCGCAGAGCCCCGATGGTAGCCATGCAAACCGGAAGCCAACATCATGACATCACCACCTCAAAGAAAAAAAACACAATGACTCTATTTAATTTTATTTGTAGTCAACAATGGTTATAATTTACAGCCAGTCTGTCTTTGGATCGAAGCACAGAAAACGCAAGTAAAAGCAAGGAAAGCATTGCAATTGCATTCTACAATCAATATTTTGAACTATTAAACAGAATTTTCAATGATTTTCTAACTTCTTTATTTCTCAAGGTGTAAATAATCGGATTCAACGATGGAGTGATTAATGCTGCCAATATAGCTGCAATCTTATCACTTTCAATAGACGTTTCAGAGTCAGGGCCAAGGTAGGTGCACATGGCTGTCCCATAGAATAACATGACAACAGTAAAGTGGGCAGAACAGGTTGAGAAAGCTTTGGATCTTCCCTTTCCGGAATGATGAGTAAGAACGTAACTGATGATGTAGAAATAGGATAGTACCGTCAGAATGAAGGTGCCCGTGCAAATGAATCCACTGAAAAATATTAGAGTCCTCTGATTGACACTGACATCTTTACAGGCCAATTTTATTACTGGTTTTACGTCACAGTAGAAGTGATGAACCCTATTAGCATTACAAAATGGCAGCTGGGATGTCATCACAGCGTTCACCAATGACGTTGCGAGTCCTGCGGCCCATGATGTGACAACAAGATAGTTGCAAACAGATTTTCTCATAATAATCTTGTACCGAAGAGGGTGGCATATTGCAACATATCGATCATAACCCATGGCTGAAAGTAGGACTCCTTCCGAAAAACCCAATCCGTGGAAGAGATATATCTGCAAAATGCAGGCTTCTATGGAGATCACATTCTGTATCCAGAACCCGACCATCATTTTAGGTACTGTCACGGAAGAAAAGCAGATATCCAGAAATGATAGATTGGCCAAGAAGAAATACATTGGGGAATGAAGGGACGGATCTTTGGTGGCCAAAATGATGATTATGACGTTGCCCACAATATCAAGCTGGTAGAAGAGGAGAACAAAAACAAACAGGACCTTCTGAAGCCATGGCAAGTCCGTGAGTCCAGCGAGGATGAAGTCAGAAACTGATGTCCTGTTTAATGGTTCCATCTTTTCAAGTTCAACTTTGGACCTATGAATTCTTGTGTTCTAGTATAAATACTAAAACACATCTCATTTAACATAAGCTTGTAGTTTTATACTTTTCAAAAACCCCAAAACTTAATATGTGGATACAATCAACCACACCTAGAACAGAAGATTGTGATCTACTATTTCGGTCTTATTTGAACAATATATAGTAATAAAAACGTCCATACAATACAGACAAATATGACTCCTCACGGTCTGTGAACCTTTAAATAATTGATCCCTTATTTTTGCAAAGCTTTATCCTGACAGCAATACCTAAAAAAAAACAAAAAAAACAAAAAAAAAAAAAACTTTACCTTCTTCTAAAGAAGAGACAATGACCTTATTATTCACACTTTTTCAATGCACTTGAAAATTCACAAACATATACTGGTTATAGTGAAACCAGCCAATGAATTAAAACCAGAACATGTGCCACTTTTCAAGTATTATTTATGAATAGGGAATGGGATTCTGATAACAGGAAACACAGGAACCCATCAAACGGGAAGAAAATATCTGGGGTGTTGGATTTACTGGATTGAGAAATAAAAAAATAAATAAAATATATATATATATATATATATATATATATATATATATATATATATATATATATATATATATATAATCTACCTGTGAGATCTGAAAAGATTAAAGATTCTGGGATAGTAAGAGAAAAGAATCAGCTTTTTTTCTTCTTACCCAAGAGAGTGATGTGCAGGATTCAGGATACAGTATCAGTAAAGAGATGACTTTTGGAATATACCAGGATACATTTATATAAAATACTACGTCATACACACAGTATAATTTTCTAGGTAATTGGAGCATGGGGACAGGTTTGCATTCCCACAAGTCACTGATTAAAAGATGATGACAAACATATTATTATGAAAACGATGATTCTAACCGCTCCTAGACTCCGCCATTTTCTCTCTTCACGACTAGTCATATTTTTTCTGTGATACATTTGCTGTGAATCAAAGTGCTGCAAAAATACTTCAATCGTGTCCACTTTCTGTTACACAAAAAGCAAACAAATAGCCAACACTTTACTAACACTTATACAGTGTGCAAGCTGCCATTTACTTTTTGTGTCACATGTGGGGTGTGTGGCTACCACCTTTTAGCCATACACTCCACCTAGCATCTTTGGGTTTTCTACGTAGAGTTTAGATAATCCGGTATTGCCAGTATGTAGACTTATAGTCCGAGAGAGGCGACTAGCTAGTATAGGGTCCAGCTCTGGAGTTCACCCTAACATGGTAAGTTGGTACATTATATGTCATCAAATGGTTTGCTAAGAACCTCATTATATATATATATATATATATATATATATATATATATATACATACACTCACCGGCCAGTTTATTAGGTACACCATGCTAGTAACGGGTTGGACCCCCTTTTGCCTTCAGAACTGCCTCCATTCTTCGTGGCATAGATTCAACAAGGTGCTGGAAGCATTCCTCAGAGATTTTGGTCCATATTGACATGATGGCATCACACAGTTGCCGCAGATTTGTCGGCTGCACATCCATGATGCGAATCTCCCGTTCCACCACATCCCAAAGATGCTCTATTGGATTGAGATCTGGTGACTGTGGAGGCCATTTGAGTACAGTGAACTCATTGTCATGTTCAAGAAACCAGTATGAGATGATTCTATCTTTATGACATGGCGCATTATCCTGCTGAAAGTAGCCATCAGATGTTGGGTACATTGTGGTCATAAAGGGATGGACATGGTCAGCAACAATACTCAGGTAGGCTGTGGCGTTGCAACGATGCTCAATTGGTACCAAGGGGCCCAAAGAGTGCCAAGAAAATATTCCCCACACCATGACACCACCACCACCAGCCTGAACCGTTGATACAAGGCAGGATGGATCCATGCTTTCATGTTGTTGACGCCAAATTCTGACCCTACCATTCGAATGTCGCAGCAGAAATCGAGACTCATCAGACCAGGCAACGTTTTTCCAATCTTCTACTGTCCAATTTCGATGAGCTTGTGCAAATTGTAGCCTCAGTTTCCTGTTCTTAGCTGAAAGGAGTGGCACCCGGTGTGGTCTTCTGCTGCTGTAGCCCATCTGCCTCAAAGTTGGACGTACTGTGCGTTCAGAGATGCTCTTCTGCCTACCTTGGTTGTAACGGTTGGCTATTTGAGTCACTGTTGCCTTTCTATCAGCTCGAACCAGTCTGCCCATTCTCCTCTGACCTCTGGCATCAACAAGGCATTTCCGCCCACAGAACTGCCGCTCACTGGATGTTTTTTCTTTTTCGGACCATTCTCTGTAAAATCTAGAGATGGTTGTGCGTAAAAAACCCCAGTAGATCAGCAGTTTCTGAAATACTCAGACCAGCCCTTCTGGCACCAACAACCATGCCACGTTCAAAGGCACTCAAATCACCTTTCTTCCCCATACTGATGCTCGGTTTGAACTGCAGGAGATTGTCTTGACCATGTCTACATGCCTAAATGCACTGAGTTGCCGCCATGTGATTGGCTGATTAGAAATAAAGTGGTAACGTGCAGTTGGACAGGTGTACCTAATAAAGTGGCCGGTGAGTGTATATATATATATATATATATATATATATATATATATATATATTAGAACATGTTTTTATCATATGTACACTGGACGGAGTATATGTGGTGAGTTCTGACATCTGCAGGTTGCTGAAGCATTTTTCTATTTTTGTGTGCAAATTGCTAAGTGTGAACAAGCGTTAGTGGAGTGCTGGCTATTTGTTTCCTTTTTGTGTCTCGTGGGGTGTGTGGCTACCTCCTTTTAGCCATGCACTCCACCCAGCTCCTGTGAGTGTTCTACACAGAGTTTAGTTGATCCAGTTTTGTAGATATATAGTCTGAGAAAGGCGATTAGCTAGTATAGGGTCCAGCTCTGGGGTTTGCCTTTATGTGGTGAGTTGGTACATTCGATTTGATCCAACCTATTTTTTCTATTTGAACCCCATTTTTTAATAAAACTTTTTTTTTTCTTTATGTACACTGGAGGGAGTATATGTGGTGAGTACTGACACTTGCAGTTTGCTGTAGCATTTTTCTATATATATATATATATATATATATATGTTAATTTAGATTTTGTTACAATACAATGAAGTCGTCTATGGCGCTTCCGGCAGGTCCCTACAAACCTCACTTTAGAAGCGAAGTACACGCAAGTGCAAAAGTAGCTATCTTTTAAAGGAGAACTCTGGACAAATGTAATAAAACAGGGAGGGCTGGGGTTGGTGGGAACATATTAATGAAATGATACCTGCAGCGCAGCCCCACCTCTCACTGTCACCCTGGTCACATCTCCTAGTCCTGAGATGTCTTTACCTTGCTCAGAAATGCCCAATGAAGCTTTTGGTGGCCCCATAAAGAAAGAATGGAAATACAAACCTGGAGCCAGAAGGGTAAGTGTTTTTATTATTATTATAATTATTATTATTTTTTTCACCCACAAGGAATAACTGTAGGAGTCATTAAACATTACTTGGGTACTTTTTCCCCTTATCCCATTACCATTTTGATAAACATTGGACTAGTTTTCTAATAATACTTCTCATAATATATTTAGAGTTTTTTCTTTTGTTTTTGTAGGAATTCCGTAAATTAGTCTGTTCCCCATTAACGCTATTTGTGATTTTTTAATGTGCAACATAATTTCATTAGGGACCTTGTTATGGATCTCAGATGACCTATTCCTCTATATAAATGGATAGAAATCTGGTCTTGTATTTGTTAAAATACCAACGTGTGGAGTGAAGATTAAGGCTACAGTATTTACTCCTCTTCATTGGCCAGTGTTTAACATTTCCTTTTTCAAGGATGTCACCTCGAAGACTTCGAAGCATTATAGAATACAATACAGAATTTGTTTCCCAGCATCATATCTGTATAAACACTAACTAACCCTCTAATATTTGCCAATATTCTCCAGACTATATTTTAGAATGTAAAAAGAAAAAAATTAGTCCTAAGTAATCTATACAGTAACAGTTTAATAAGAATTTTTCTTGTTGCACCATTATTGCTCAAATATACTATAAGGTGAGTTTGATTGTTTTAAATATTGAAGGTTAGTACTATGAAATTCAGACATAGGCTATAAGTTTTTGATAAAAACACACTTTCTTTTACTGTCTCTCGGCAGGTGTTGGCTGATACAACAACCAAATCAAATCCAACGACCAGAAAGAAGTAGAAGCATTTCAATTCAAAACAGCTTCCAACTCTATGAAATCTAGTCTTACTAACCTTCCATTCTTTTGATAACCAGTCTATGGAGAACAAATATCTTTGAAAATGTCCATGCAAGAAGTGCGGAGAGGGTGTGTGAGTGTCTGCCTTTTGCGACATGGTTCAAGAACAAAATCCTAACTTGCGTTTTTTTTTAACAGTACTGTGATAAACTAGCAACATAAAGGAACATAATATACAAAATTCATGTTATATGACCATGGCACTGTTTACATTTTGTAAAATAAGAGTAGACAAATATCACATAAATTTCAACATAGTCAAGTGTAGAGACAAGTCCTCGTTCGGGAACATTGAAAACTGGTAACAGAAAAGTACCACCATAACTCTTGTAATACATACTTGTAATACATACATACCAACTAATTCCTGTATAATTAAACAATACTTGTTCATATAATAAGAGATATAGGAAAATGGAAATAAACAATGAGACATCTGTAGAAGGTTTTATCCTTTTGGGTATCACTGATACACCAGACCTTAAGATCTTTTTCTTTGTGATTTTCCTTGTGTTCTACCTGTTCAACTTATCAGGAAATTTTTTTATTTCTCTTCTCATTGCCATTGACCAGTCTCTTTATAAGCCAATGTACTTCTTCTTGGGTAATCTTTCGTTCCTGGACATTTTCTACTCAACCACCACTGTACCCAAGATGCTATCTGGCCTTCTCATAGGTGACAAGAGGATATCCGTTTTTGGTTGTATAGCACAACTCCATTTTTTTCACTTCCTGGGAAGCACTGAGGCCCTTCTTCTGACGTCGATGTCTTATGATAGATATGTTGCTATTTGTAACCCTCTGAGATATCACATCCTTATGGGAAGAACATCTTGCATCCAGTTGGCTTCCATTTCTTGGCTCATTGGATTTCTATATTCTTTATCACAAACAATTATAACGTTCAGGTTGCCTTATTGTAACAGAAAGCAAGTCAGACATTTCTATTGTGACATAAAACCTGTTATCAAGCTGGCCTGTACAAGTACCGAGCAGACAGAACTTCTAGTGTCAGGTATTTTTGCTGTGGTTGCTGTCCTTACTTTCCCATGGATCATTGTGTCTTATATGTACATAGGAAGCCATCTTCTGAAGATTCCATCCAGACATGATAGAATGAAAGCCTTCTCCACCTGTACATCTCACATTACTGTTGTTGTTTTATATATGGGAACAGCACTATGTATGTATCTGGGTCCGACCACTCAGGATTCATTAGAACAAGACAAGATGAGCGCCATATTGGTCACAGTTATTACTCCAGCAGTAAATCCTCTCATTTATACACTGAGAAACAAAGAAGTGAAGAAATCTCTTCAAAGGATATTGGCTCGGAAATGTTATGCAAAATTCTATTGACACAGAGAACTGAAATTTAGAAAAAGTCCTTCATACTTTGACATTTTTCCGCAGATTTTCACCACATGCAACAACCTCTTTAAGTAGCCTAGAGAGGTTATCCTTGATAAATTAATCATTGGGCCGCCCGTTCTCTAGCGCTGTCAGTGTTTTGGAAAAATCCAGTGATGTGTTACTGCCTGTGGAAATGGACGGTCAGCATAGATAGTATAGGGCATTTTTTCTAATAGGTCTGAAATGCTTTTACCCTTATCCTAGCTAGTTTTTCATGACACATTGCAATTTAGAGTTAATTTAGTGGTAAATATCCTTAGTAGAGATGAGCGAACCCGCCGGATTTCTGGTTCGTATGAACCAGAACTCTTGGTGTCTGATTCCCGCTCTCTGCAGGCTCCGTGCAGCAGGTGGATACAGCCAGAGGACCGCCTGGAAAACTGGGATACAGCGGCTGTATCCCAGTTTTCCAGGTGGTCCTTAGGCTGGATCCACCCGCTGCACGGAGCCTGCAGACAGCGGGAATCAGACACCGAGAGTTCTGGTTCATACGAATCAGAAATCCGGCGGGTTCGCTCGTCTCAAATCCTTAGGAATTTCTTGTATTAAATGAATAAATTTCAAAATTAGCATTTTTCTACATTGAACATTTTCTGTGCTTACCTTGCGGGTTAAATCATGTGATAATTTTATTTTCAATGTCATTACATATGCGGCAATACCAGACTTTGCGACCATTGTCATTGCTGATGGTGAACAGAGTAGGATTTCTATAGCATCTATAGAGTTAACTCTTGCATTTATAGGGTTAACATTTGTGGAGGGTGTCTAGCTATGGTTAACAGCTGGGACTTGTTGGGACTGCTTTTGTGCCCATGCAATCCCATGGATGCAAGTGTACGTCCATGAGCAGGAATGTACCGAAAAAATGGACATACAATTACATCCTTGGTCCTGAATGGGGTACTCCGACATCAGCAGAAACGTATTGAAATTTTAACCTGTTTGTCGTGGTTCTGAATCTACCAAAAATCTATTTGTTTTAGGGGTCTTTCTTGTTGGACAATTGCTTAGTCCTACAATTCCCAGAATGTATTGCTTCCCCACTTCTGCTCTTCACAATCTTCTTACCCTACCTACTCCCCTCCCTCAGCGCTCCTGTCAGTTCCCTGCCCAAAGTTTTTGCAGAACATCTCATAGACCAATGCACATGAGAGAGGTTGCAGCACCTGCTGCATGCAATCCCTGTCTGCTCCTCCCGTAGCATCATTTATCACAAGACAGCATGCTGTAATCACACCTAACTCTCCCTTAATGTCCCAATAAAGCCATATACACAACTATGTATATGAAAGGGAGATGGTGATTTTGGCTGTAGGAGCTGGTCACAGATGGCGATCACTCGGGGTATGGATAGAGCTCAGAGACAAGAGACATGAATAGGTGAAAGCAATTTATAGTGGACAGGGCATAGTACATCACATGTAAATGAACTTTCCACACGTGAATTTACAGATGTACAAATCATTAGTTATTAAGCTTCAAGGTGTCCCTGTTAGAGATGAGTGAACATGCTTGTTTGTGCTCACTATTCGCTCAAGTATTGTGATAATAGAAAGTAAATGAAAACCCTATAGTGCCCAAATAACATTAATAGTAACATTCAGTTCTCCCCAAGCCCTAAGTCTATGGTTTCTGCAAAAAAGAAAAAGCCATGATAGAGCTGTAGTGCTGGGTTAAGATGTAGCCCTGTTGTGAGATGTCTTATTTACAGAGCTGTCTCTTTCTCTGTACACAATCTCTCCCCCCCCCCCCCCCCTCTATACACCCTATTCCCCCTAAGGTCTATATGTTATTTGACATCTGCAATGCTCTGCATCACTTTGAACTAATTTATACGGTTCATGATGTGCGAGACAGCATGGAGTAATCAACCCAGAGCCAGCTTGGGGTCAACGCTTTTTCTGATCTGTAAGTGGATTGGAGAGAAGTCAGGAGTATTTAGTTGCACACCCCATTGATGGGGATCATGGTGATCCCCCTGTAAATCCTACCAAAATTCAATTACCACGGCCTCCAGAAACGAAGATAAGGAACTAGCAACAAGAAGGGCTAGAATAAGGAGGATCAGCTCCAGGGACCCCAGACCCACCAACACCTACTCCAGCTAAAAGCTTGTCTGTTTATTGTTCATGAAATGGGCCTCCAAAACTACCAATTATTACTATTATACAATTATAGTAAAATAAATTGAGTTGCTTCAAGTTTACAAGTGTGTCTGGCTTCATAATTGTGCACAATCACTAAGAGCATTCCAAAGACAGCATCATCTAATGTATATGTAGTTAAAGGGGTTATTTAGGATTAGCAAATACACAAATCTCCTATTACGTCCTGCCATAGTATTAAGATGGAGGACCGCTGGGGACGGAGCGAGCAGCCGATGCAGCAGGGCGTGTGAAAGGAGAGCTCCCGCTCTATGCAGTGATTAAAGAAGGGTCTTGCAGCTGTACCCATTATGGGGAACATCCTGGGAAGCCCCCACAAGCACCACTCTGGGAATCCCTGCCAAGCATGGAAGGCCTCCCCCAATAAGAAGCAGTACCAGATGAGCTCACTCTGCTCTAGGGATCAATTGGGGGTTAATCGGGCCGTCCTAAATTGACAATGTCCCTTGTTGCTGATAGCAATCAATCACCGTTCAGCTATCAAAAACTCATGAGCTCTGGCAAAATGAAAGCTGAGCTGTGATTGGCTGATATGGTCAACAAGGGACACTGTTACTGTAGGACTGCCTGATAAATCTCTGCCCATCTGACCTTTAGGACAGATCACATTTAAGGGTACAAACACACAGGGCAGATCCGCAGCAGATTTCTTACTGCCAATTTGCATCGAAATCCGTAGCGGATCCATTGCCTGTAGTTTGTATAGTAAGACATACTGCCAGTATGTAAGGAGACTGCCCCGTTATCTCCCCCCCCCCCCCCGCCAGAGGGAGCATAATGTACCTGCTCCATGCTCCGGCTTGCTCCAGCTATTCCCAGCTGGACGTCACTCTTAGCCAATCAGTGCGCTACCCTGCTGCAGCGCAGCTGCTGATTGGCTGCTGCTGATTGGCTGAGAGGGACGTCCAGACACCGGCAGCCCCCAAAGCAAGCAGGTACAGTATGCTCCATCCGGCCGGGGGGTTAACGGGGCAGTCTCCTTACATACTTCCATCCCGCTGCGAGTATGTCTTTCTATACAAACTACAGGCAATGGATGGCTGCGGATCCGTTCTGTGTATTTGTACCCTAATTTTTTTTCTTTTAAAAATGAATATCTCTAGTGATGACCTAAACCCCACGTTGTGTCATTTATTCCATCCAGTAATCTCCTTGTCATCTATTACATTGTATATCATCTTTAGGCCAGGTTCATACTACGTAAGACACTGGTTGTTCTGTGACCTGGCTGTGTCACAGAATGGCCGGTGTCAGTGAAATTGATCACAGCTGGTACTGCAGAACCAGCAGGATAAACTTTAATTCTATTGAATTGGGTTTCTGGTGCAATTCACCATTGAACACAATGGAAAATGCAGCCGGAGCTGCACTCTCCATTGTGTGTCCCGTAAGGCTTGTGCCTGACCGCAGAAAATTGACATGTTAGTTTTTCCTGCGGCCGCTAGGGATTCCACACAAAACTGACATGTTAGTCTTTCCTGCGGCTGCAAGGGTTTCTGTCCAGAGTGTATACTATGGGGACATGTATTAAAAGTCAAAAATACCTTTTTTCGGCGCAGATCGGCCTGATTGGCGGAAAAATATTTGCAAAAGGTCTTTTTACGAATATTTTATTCGCATTGGGGCGATCTGCGCCACCTTCACCAATGGGGCGGAGAGGGGGCATTACAGGGGTACGACAGCACACAGAGGGGGAAAAATTATACTGAAACCTAGCCCAGCTCTGAGTGGGCATAGGTTTAACATTATTCGCACGGGCGGGCTCCGTGCGTACAGGATATATGTAGAGGCCGGACTTCAAAAAATGTCCCCCTTTGTGTATTCAGTCCAGACAGGATTCACTCTGACTGCAGTACAACGTAACTTTTGTATTAATCATGGCCGTTGTTGCACATCGGCAACAACGTCCGTGATTAATACAGAACTTACGTTATGTGAACATAGCCTTATAACGTGTTCAAATTCATTTTATTTTAGTTGACATATTAAAAATTCTGGTTAATACACAGTGATTTTTTGTGAAAAGCTGCAAAATGTTGAGAAAATTTTTTAAATATTGCATTTTCGAGAGATTTCTAAATTCTCTGCTTATATTAACCCCTTCACGTCAGCCATCTGTATATATACGTTCCTTTTGCACATGCCCCGTGCAGTAGGAATGTATATATACGTTCCGGCTTTGACGGGGCTTTGTGATGAGAACGGGATCGCTGCAGGGACAGCGATCCCGCTCTCATCTGTGTACAGCACCGGAGATAATGAGGATCAGCTGCGATTCCGCAGCTGACCCCCATTAACCCCTTAGTGACTGCCGAAACGGCGGTCACTAATGGGCCGGCGCCGCCGCTGTATTTCATCTCCCCCCACCGTGAATCCACGGTGGGGGGAGATGAAATATGTAAAAATCAGACCCCAGATCAGCCCCCCTAGTGCCCCAGTCACTAACCCCCCCTCCCGCAGCGGCCATCGGATCCAAGATGGCCGCCGCGATCACTGTGAACAGACTAATGTCTGTTCACAGTGATAAAAAAAGAAAAATGAATGAAAGCCCCATGCTCTCCGCCACTGGAGGTAGCGGAGAGCATGGGGCAGTCATCGGGACCCCCCCTGTGGGGTCCCAGTACAAGCGATCAGCGGTATATACTATATACCGCTGATCGCTTGTGCCATGTGCCGCCGGCACTTTTTATCCCCTGTCACCATGAATGATTGGTGACAGGGGATAAAAAGTGATGTCCCCCCACCCCCCAAGTCGCCCCCCACCCCCCCTGTCACCCCCGTCCCCCAGTCACCCCCCCTTCCCCTTATACTCACCGGATCCACGGAGCTCCTTCCTCCTCGGCGTCCTGGCTGGTTATGAAGTGCGCATGCGCTCCACAACCAGCCAAGCTCTGAAAATTTAAAGTGACAGAGACCAATTTGGTCTCTGTCACTGAACTATGATTACTGTGATAGAAAATATCACAGTAATCATAGTAATACAGTGAAAATGAATGTATAAAGTACAAAAAGTGACAAACATACAAAAAAATAAAACACACACTTTTTATTATAGTAATAATTGCAGTTTACTCCCAAATTACCCCTAACCCCCCCCAGATTACCCGTAACCACCGCAGGTTGCCCATAACCAACGTTGCCCATAACCACCGCACGTTGCCCGTAACCACCGCATGTTGCCCGTAACCACCACACGTTGCCAGTGACCCCCTCCAGATTGTCCGTAATCACCCCAGATTGCCTGTAACCACCCCAAATTACATGTAACCACCCCAGATTAGCTATAAGCACTTCACTCTATCCGTAACAATTCTAGATTGTCTGTAACCCCTCCAGGTTGCCCCTAACCACCGCAGGTTGGGCATAACCACCCCAGATTGCCCGTAATCATGCCAGATTACATGTAACCCCCCAGATTGCACGCAACCACCGCAGGTTGCCTCTGACCACCGCACCTTGCCTCTGACCACCGCACGTCGCCTCTTACCACCGCACGTCGCCTCTGACCACCGCACGTCGCCTCTGACCACCGCACCTAGCCTCTGACCACCGCACCTAGCCTCTGACCACCGCACGTCGCCTATGACCACCGCACGTCGCCTATGACCACCGCAGCTTGCATCTGACCACCGCACCTTGCATCTGACCACCGCACCTTGCCTCTGAACACTGCACCTTGCCTCTAACCACCCCAAATTGCCAGTGACCCCCTCCAGATTGCCCGTAACCACGCCAGATTACAGGTACTCACCTCAGATTACCTATTAGCACTTCAGTTTATCCGTAACCACAGCAGGTTGCCTGTAACCACCCCAGATTGTCCGCAACCACCCCAGATTGTCCGTAACCACAGCAGGTTGCCTGTAACCAGACCAGATTGTCTGTAACCACAGCAGGTTGTCCGTATTCACCCCACGTTGCCCATAACCACCCCAGGTTGCCTTTAACCACCCCAGGTTGCCTCTAACCACACCAGGTTGCCTGTAACCACCCCAGGTTGCCGTAACCACAGCAGGTTGCCTGTGACCACCCCATGTTGACCGTATCCACCCCAGATTATCCGTAACCACCCCAGACTGCCCGTAACCACCTCAGACTGCCCGTAACCACCTCAGACTGCCCGTAACCACCTCTAGATTACCCTGAACCACCCCAGACTGTCCGTAACCACCCCACATTACCTGTAATCTAATTTTTTTTATTGTATTTTAGTAACTGCGCTATTCTAATAACTGTTACTAGCTGCGGTTTTGCTCCAGCAAATTGGCGCTCCTTCCCTTCTGAGCCCTGCTGTGTGCCCATACAGTGGTTTATGCCCACATATGGGGTACCGTTGTACTCAGGAGAACCTGCGTTACAGATTTTGGGGTAGATTTTTTCTCCTGTTCCTTGTGAAATTTAGAAATTTCAAACTAAACCAACATATTATTGGAAAAATTCAAGTTTTTCATTTTTACTGGCCAATTTTGAATACTTTCCTCTAATACCTGTGGGGCCAAAATGCTCATCCTACCCCAAGATGAATTCTATGAGGGGTGTACTTTCCGAAATGGGGTGACTTTTGGGGGGATTCTATTCTGTAGACACTACAGGGGCTCTGCAAACGCACCTGGTGCTCAGAAACTTCTTCAGAAAAATCTGCAGAGAAAATGCTAATTGGCACTCCTTCCCTTCTGAGCCCGGCTGTGTGCCCATACAGTGGTTTATGCCCACATATGGGGTACCGTTCTACTCAGGAGACCCTGCATTACAGATTTTGGGGTGAATTTTCTCTCCTGTTCCTCGTGAAATTGAGAAATTTCAAACTAAAGGAACATATTATTGGAAAAATTCGAGTTTTTCATTTTTACTGTCTACTTTTGAATACTTTCCTCTAATACCTGTGGGGTCAAAATGCTCACCACACACCAAGATGAATTCTTTGAGGGGTGCACTTTCCAAAATGGGGTGACTTATGGCGAGATTTTACTCCGCTGGCACTACAGGGGCACTGCTAACCCACCTGGCGCTCAGAAACTTCTTCAGCAAAATCTGCATTGAAAAAGCTAATTGGCACTCCCTTCCTTCTGAGCCCTGCTGTGTGCCCATACAGTGGTTTATACCAACATATGAGGTACCTTTTTACTCAGGAGAACCTGCGTTACAAATTTTGGGGTACTTTTTTTCTTTTGTTCCTCGTGAAATTGAGAAATTTCAAACTAAAAGAACATATTATTGGAAAAATTCGAGTTTTTCATTTTTACTGTCTACTTTTGAATACTTTCCTCTAATACCTGTGGGGTCAAAATGCTCACCACACCCCAAAATGAATTCTTTGAGGGGTGCTCTTTCCAAAATGGGGTGACTTATGGCGAGATTTTACTCCGCTGGCACTACAGGGGCTCTGCAAACACACCTGACGCTCAGAAACTTCTTCAGCAAAATCTGCATTGAAAAAGCTAATTGGCGCTCCTTCCCTTCTGAGCCCCGCTGTGTGCCCATGCAGTGGTTTATGCTCACATATGAGGTACCGTTATACTCATGAGAACCTGCGTTACAAATTTTGGGGTACTTTTTTTCTCTTGTTCCTCGTGAAATTGAAAAATTTCAAACTAAAGGAACATATTATTGGAAAAAATTTGAGTTTTTCATTTTTACTGTCTAATTTTGAATACTTTCCTCTAACACCTGAGGGGTCAAATTGCTCATCCTACCCCAAGATGAATTCTTTGAGGGGTGTACTTTCCAAAATGGGGTGACTTATGGGGTTTTTTTCTCTCTGCTGACACTACAGGGGCACTGCAAATGCACCTGGTGCTCGGAAACTTTTTCAGCAAAATCTGCAATGGAAAAGCTAATTGGCGCTCCTTCCCTTCTGAGCCCCGCTGTGTGCCCATGCAGTGGTTTACGCCCACATATGGGGTACCGTAGTACTCAAGAGAACATGTGTTACAAATTTTGGGGTGCTTTTTCTCTCATGTTTTTTTTGAAAATGAGAAACTTTAATCTAAATGTATATATTATTGGAAAATTTTAATTTTTCATTTTTTTTACGGCCTAATGGTGAATAATTTCCTCCAGCCCCTGTAGGGTTAAAATGCTCATTAGACCCCTAGATTAATTCTTTAAGGTGTCTAGTTTCCAAAATGGGGTCACTTATGGGGGTTTCCAGTATACAAGCCTCCTAAATCAACTTAAAATAAGAACTGGTCCCTAAAAAAATCAGTTTTGGAAACTTTCACGAAAATGTGGTAATTTGCTGATACATTTCTAACCCCCGTAACACACTAAAAAAGTAAAATATGTTTATGAAATGAAGCCAGAATAAAGAGGACATATTGGTAATGTGACTTAGTAACTAATTTATGTAATACAACTTTCTTTTTTTAGAAGCAGAGAATTTCAAAGTTCATAAAATGCTAATTTTTTCAATTTTTCATGATATTTTGATGTTTTTCACAAAAAACACATAAAGTAGTGACCAAATTTTGCCACTAATATAAAGTGCCATATGTGACGAAAAAACAATCTCAGAATCGCTAGCATACGTTAAAGCATCACTGAGCTATAAGCGCATAAAGTGAGACAGGTCAGATTTTGAAAAATGAGCCTGGTCTTTTAGGTGCAAATTGGCTTGGTCTTGAAGGGGTTAAAGATAGTCATATCACATAAATGAGGTGATACAGTACTTCATATTTACAATATGTCTGTGTTGGAATCATTCGGTAAGCGTCCTTTACATTGTTTAGAAGCTTGGCAGCAAATTTCCATTCAAATTTCCATTTTCTGAAGTGGATATAAGAGGCCTGTATGCTGGTGATGGCCATAAATGCCCCATACTGATAACAGCCCCCCCCTCATAGAGGCTCTGCGGCAGTGTCGGATTGGCCCACCAGAGTACCAGAGGATCCTCCAGTGGGCCCCCAGCTTTAGAACCTATACAAACACATGTTGATATGTTGTTTCTCACTGGTTCTTCATTGGTGGGCCCCCAGGAAAATTTTCTCTGGTGGGCCCCAGATACCCTAGTCTGCTCCGCGGGATCTTTTTTTTGCATATTCATATGTCCCAGGGTTCAATGCAGCTAGGGTTTCACTGTATTGATCGCTTTAGCCGCCAGCTGACAAAGTTATATTTACCTGGTCTCCCTTAGATAAGTGAACTGTTTCCCGTATATCCAGAAAGTGGTGGTCAATGATTGCTACTCTGAATGGTCCCAGGTAGCCCATATTCTACCTTTGCATTACTACGTGTTAACCAAATAGTTCATTTATCGCTAAAATATCAGTTGATCCAAATAATATCAAAACACTGAATGAATGAAAGAAGAAGAATACATGTGCTGGTTACAATACAGAGGCCCAGATGTACGAAAAGGGACAAATTCTTAGGGCAAACTTAGATTGTCAGACTTCTAGTGTAAGTTTAGACCAACTATTACTTGGTGCCACAATTTGGGCAACTTTTGGCGCACCACAAGCTACACCCCATTTTACTAAGCCTATTATCTTTCCGTTTGTGGAGGGACAGCATTAAAGGGGTAGTGCAGCATTTAATATTTATTCACTAAATAACACACATTACAAATTTATACAACTTTGGAATGTGTGTTATTTAAGTGAAAGGCCCCCTTCCCCGTGTTCCCCCCACCCCCGGAAGTGTGGTGCAGTACTTACAAAACTTACAATACTTACTTAATTGTTGCCGCCATCTTGGGTCGAAGACGTCATCTTCAGGAGAGAGCGACTCGATGGGCTGAGCATAGTTATGCTCAGCCAATTGCGGCTGAGCAGCTGATGACGCGGCAGAGGGGGGCCGGCATGAGGGGCGGCTGAAGCGGTCCGACCGGCCTCCCGAAGATGACATTGTCGACCCAAGATGGCGGCCGGGGTCCACAGCAATTCAATAAGTATACTCCACCACACTTCGGGGGTTGGGGGAACATGGGGAAGGGGGCCATTCACTTAAATAACACACATTACAAAGTTGTATAACTTTGTAATGTGTGTTATTTAGTGAATAAATGTTAAACGCCGCACTACCCCTTTAACAAAAGTGTTAAGAAAACATAGTAAAGAAGTCATAGCAGATATTTCTGGCTCTATTGTAATAATAAATCTGGAGCAGTGTGTTTAAAAAAACCATCTACAAGAACAACAAAGATACACAGTCATTCCTTTTATTAGGAAACCTGCCTATAGATTTCCTCTATTAGAGCCCCAGTACTTAGCACTTGGAGCCCATGTTGTAGAAGCAACCTAAAAGGTTACAGTGTAGTATTACAGGTTATAGTAGCCAGCATTGGTATCTGTATCTATTTGTACCACTGTGACCCTTGTATCAGATTCTGATCTTGTATTCTGATATACTGATGTAATATGCTAATAGACTTCTCATTACACAAAGGCAATATCATATTTTGGACACAAGGTGTCACTATGACATCATTGCTATTCAGTGCTATTCAAGGCAGGCTTGGGCTGGGAAGGACGCAGGGCAGGATACAGGGCAGGTTCCCTTCAATAAGAAGGGGGATCTGAATCTATTCAAAACAGGAGCTGGCAGTGGGGGACTTATTAAGAAACATATTGGACAGTCTTAGGGCCTGAATACATCAATGAGGAGTAAAATATTAGGTGGATATGTATAAAAGAATCTGCAGGAGTGCTATTCAGGGATTTATTGTGATGGACGGATTTGAAGTGAGGAAACATTTTTTTGCTCCTGAAGAGACACAGTTACTTAATCAATAATCATGTCCTCTATCTACCCAATGCACGTGGTATCCAGTCAACTGTAGGAAGTTGAAGAAAGGAGATCTGCTGCAAACCATAGTTATTCCCGACACTGCTCTGTGTAGCATAACTTAGACCAAAGCGTTCATCCTGGACGTGCAAAGGGAAAACCTGTGACTGAGGCCAGCGGGTGAAACAGCCGAAGCGTGTTCAATTTTTTTCTACTTACTATATGTAATTTTATGCATTCAACTTCAATAAAGAACCAATCTTTTATGGACATTGTGCTGGATATTTTCCTTCTCCTTCTTCAACTGTAGGAAGTGTTTGAGTATTCATATTTGTTTTTTCAATCAATAAATTACAAAGCCTTCACATTGATATATAATAAAGCTGCTGGTGCCTCCAACGTCCCCCGAACAACAAGATGCAGGGTCCTTCAGAGGTTTGCAGCTGTCCATAAGCCATCCTATCGACCTTCTCTATCCTTTGCACACAAGCAGAAATGGCTCCAGTGGGCCAAACAACATATGAAGACTGACTTCAACACTGTTTTGTTCACCAATGAGTGCCGTGCAATGCTTGATGGTCCAGATGGATGGAGTGGAGGATGGCTGGTTGATGGACGCCCCATGCAAGCACGACTACGGCGCCAACAAGGAGGTAGTGCAGTAATGTTTTGAGCTGGAATCATGGGGAGAGAGATTGTATATGGTGTTTCTCAAACAGCACTTCCTGCCATGGTTCAAGAAGAAGAACTGTGCATTCCGCAGCAAGATCATTTTCGGCGCATAACACATCTGCATCTCTTGCTGCTTTGGGCATAAAAGGGGACAAACTTATGGTGTGGCCCCCATGTTCCCCTGACCTCAACCCCATTGAGAACCTCTGGAGAATCATCAATGGATGCTATGATGGACTCAGGCAGTTCACATCTAAGCAACAGCTCTGGGAGAGGATTCTGTCCTCGTGCAAAACAATTGAAGCAGAAACCATCCAAAAACTGACTAATTCAATGGACGAGAGAGTTCAGAAGAGAGTTCCAACAAGGGGTCCCATGTGCAAATGTAACATCACCTAGAATACATTTTTGACTTGAAAACTGTTTGATTTCAGTTTGTAATAATCTGCTAAGGCTTATAATGTCACAAATGACAATTTTTTGTTCTTAATAAAAATGAAAAGATAAAAAACTCTGCTGTGCATAATAATTTGGAACATGCATTTTGAGCGTTTATTTATTTTTTTAAATGTTATCATAGGCAGTTTGTTCACAAACCTTTCAATTGTACTTGAATAGTTGATGACTGGAAAATTACAATGACTGCAATTCATATAGGTAATTCCGGAAAATATTATAAAATATTATTTGAATAATAAATTGGAACAATATATATATATATATATATATATATATATATATATATATATATATATATATATATATATCTATATCATAAAAATGAAAGTCTGTCTGTCTGTCCTTCTGTCTGTCTGTCTGTCCTCTATAGATTTCCAAACGCCTGAACCGTTTGACCCCAAATTTGGCCCACAGATACATTGGGTGCCCGGGAAGGTTATTGCGAAGGTCCCGTCCCCGCTAGATGTACAGGAGGGGAGGGGGAGGGGGAAGAGCGGCGCCCCATAGAGATGAATGGGAAAATCTCCTCACTGCAAACACAGGTGATATAATTAGCTGCAGCAGACACGGCAGTTGGAGCCTTAGCAACCAATAGGATTACTGCTTTCATTTTCACAGGGAGCAATGGTTGCTAGGGAAGCTTCCTCACAACATCCACAGTAATAACTGGTAGACCCCCTACTCCATCTATACAGTACATGTATATACAGGACCCCCTACTCCATCTATACAGGACATGTATATACAGGGCCCCCTACTCCATCTATACAGTACATGTATACAGGACCCCCTACTCCATCTATACAGTACATGTATATACAGGGCCCCCTACTCCATCTATACAGTACATGTATATACAGGACCCCCTACTCCATCTATACAGTACATGTATATACAGGACCCCCTACTCCATCTATACAGTACATGTATATACAGGACCCCCTACTCCATCTATACAGTACATGTATATACAGGACCCCCTACTCCAACTATACATTACATGTATATACAGGACCCCCTATTCCATCTATACAGTACATGTATATACAGGACCCCCTACTCCATCTATACAGTACATGTATATACAGGGCCCCCTACTCCATCTATACAGTACATGTATATACAGGGCACTACAGGTATACCAAACGGTGACTGGGTAACACTGCCACACCAGACCTGACCAATACCGCCATACTGTGACTGGATAACACTGCCACACGAGACCTGACCAATACCACCATACTGTGACTGGATAACACTGTCATACCAGACCTGACCAATACCGCTATACTGTGACTGGATAACACTGTCATACCAGACCTGACCAATACCGCAATACTGTGACTGGATAACACTGCCATACCAGACCTGACCAATACCGGCAAACTGTGACTGGGTAACACCGCCACACCAGACCTGACCAATACCACCACACTGTGACTGGATAACACCATCATATCAGACCTGACCAATACTGCCATACTGTGACTGGATAACACTGCTATACCAGACCTGACCAATACGACCATGCCGTGACTGGATAACACCGCCACACCAGACCTGACCAATACCGCCATACTGTGACTGCATAACACGTCATACCAGACCTAACCAATACCGCCATACTGTGACTGGATAACACCGCCATACCAGACATGACCAATACCGCCATACTGTGAATGGATAACACCGCCACACCAGACCTGACGAATACCGCTATACTGTGCTGGATAACATTGTCATATCAGACCTGACCAATACCGCCATACTGTGACTGGATAACACTGCCATACCAGACCTGACCAATACCGCCATACTGTGCTGGATAACACTGTCATACCAGACCTGACCAATACCCCCATACTTTGACTGGATAACACTGCCATACCAGACCTGACCAATACCGGCAAACTGTGACTGGGTAACACCGCCACACCAGACCTGACCAATACCGCCATACTGTGACTGTATAACACCATCATATCAGACCTGACCAATACTGCCATACTGTGACTGGATAACACCGCTATACCAGACCTGACCAATACCACCATACCGTGACTGGATAACACCGCCACACCAGACCTGACCAATACCGCCATACTGTGACTGGATAACACTTCCACACCAGACCTGACCAATACCGCCATACTGTGACTGGATAACACCGCCATACCAGACATGACCAATACCGACACACTGTGACTGAATAACACTGCCATACGGGTAAATACAACCCTGCAGGTATACAGGACACTACAGGTATACAGGACCCCAAAATTATACACTACAGGTGCACGGGACCTCCACCAACTATAAACTACAGGTATATAGGACCCCAAACTATACACTACAGGTATACAGGACCTCAAAACTATACACTACAGGTATACAGGACCTATACCAACTCTATAATACAGGTATACAGCACCTCCACCAACTATATACGTCAGGTATACAGGACCTCCACCAACTATACACTACAGGTATACAGGACCCCAAAACTATACACTACAGGTATACAGGAACTCCACCAACTATAAACTACAGGTATATAGGACCCCAAACTATACACTACAGGTATACAGGACCTCAAAACTATACACTACAGGTATACAGGACCTACACCAACTCTATAATACAGGTATACAGCACCTCCACCAACTATATACGTCAGGTATACAGGACCTCCACCAACTATACACTACAGGTATACAGGACCTCAAAACTATACACTACAGGTATACAGGACCTACACCAACTCTATAATACAGGTATACAGCACCTCCACCAACTATATACGTCAGGTATACAGGACCTCCACCAACTATACACTACAGGTATACAGGACCCCAAAACTATACACTACAGGTATACAGGAACTCCACCAACTATAAACTACAGGTATATAGGACCCCAAACTATACACTACAGGTATACAGGACCTCAAAACTATACACTACAGGTATACAGGACCTACACCAACTCTATAATACAGGTATACAGCACCTTCACCAACTCTATACTACAAGTATACAGGACCCCAAAGCTATATACTACAGGTATACAGGAACTCCACCAGCTATATACTACAGATATATAGGACCCCAAACTATACACTACAGGTATACAGGACCTCCACCAACTCTATACTATAGTTATACAGGACCCTCAAACTATTCACTACAGGTATACAGGACCCCCGAACTATATACTACAGGTATACAAGACCTCCACCAATTATACACTACAGGTATCCAGGACCCTCAAACTATAAACTACAGGTATACAAGACCTCCACCAACTATACATTACAGGTATACAGCACCAACTATATACTACAGGTATACAGGACCCCCGAACTATACAGTACAGGTATACAGGACCTTCACCAACTGTACACTGCAGGTATACAGTACCTGCCTCAACTATACACTACAGGTATACAGCCCCCCCCTCAACTACACACTACAGGTATACAGGACCCCCCCAATTATACACTATAGGTATACAGCCCCCCCAACTATGCACTACAGATATGCGAGACCCCTAAAAACTATACATTGTGGGTATACAGAACCCCTCCAACTATGCACTACAGGTATACACTAATTCCACTGATTAACTCAGATGAAACAATACCTTTAGCTTGGCCTCCTGGCACCTTAGAACAAATCTAATTAACACACTGACACTTTATACCCGGGCAGCGCCGGGTACATTTTATATATATATATATATATATATATATATACTGTATATATATATATATATATATATATATATATATATACAATGAATTTATATTTATTGTTGGTTTTCTAGTTATTTTATAAATCACTGATTGATAGAAAACATTAAAATCTTTAATCTTTATTAATTTATCTTCTTAAAATAATAAACATGTAAACACACGTGATATACTCTGCTAACTCATTACAAACCGGCCACCATCCTAATCTAACTAATTGTCCCGGCCTTTGTGTAAACAACGCACCATGTAAACTTAATTCATAAATTGCAACAGTCTCTTGGACTTTTTTGTATATATGCACTATCCCCGTAGTCTTTGCATGTGCTCCATAGTGCAAAACAAGCTGGTAAACAATAGACCTCTTTATAAACTTTCAAATATATCTGTGCAAATTTTTACTTTTCTTTTGTTGATACAGTTGTTCGAATGACTGTATCAACAAAAGGAAAGTAAAAATTTGCACAGATATATTTGAAAGTTTATAAAGAGGTCTATTGTTTACCAGCTTGTTTTGCACTATGGAGCACATGCAAAGACTACGGGGATAGTGCATATATACAAAAAAGCGGCTACAAGACCAAGAGACTGTTGCAATTTATGAATTAAGTTTACATGGTGCGTTGTTTACACAAAGGCCGGGACAATTAGTTAGATTAGGATGGTGGCCGGTTTGTAATGAGTTAGCAGAGTATATCACGTGTGTTTACATGTTTATTATTTTAAGAAGATAAATTAATAAAGATTAAAGATTTTAATGTTTTCTATCAATCAGTGATTTATATATATATATATATATATATATATATATATATATGCAAAAAAGGGGTCCGTGGAGCCTCAGTTACGAGTCTCAAAACACGGGAATAGCCAGATATCCCTCTCTCCAGAGAAGGAAGCCCATTGCCAAGGGGTGCCTCCTAGTGGGGAGAGCACCAAACCACCCTTGTCTTATGTCGTTATACTCGCCACAGAGTTAGACTTTGACTCACAGGGGCCACCCTGGTGTTTCCCTATTTAGGTCTTAAAGCTCGCAACAGAGTGAGGACCTGAGGGACTACGTATCAGGGTGGTTTGGTGCTCTCCCCACTAGAAGGCACCCCTTGGCAATGGGCTTCCTTCTCTGCAGAGAGGGATATCTGGCTATTCCCGTGATTTGAGACTCGTAACTGAGGCTCCACGGACCCCTTTTTTGCATATTTAAATTTTGTATGGGACAATCAATGGAGACTCGTAAATGAGTACTCCATTGGAATTTTTCACTGTTCTCCCTGAGTTCAGTGATTGTTGTGTTTTGTTGGTCTGTTTATCATTGCCCCAGTAGCCAGAATCCTGCTCCACACTGATGAGGGGCAAATACCCCGAAACTGCAGTCTGTGGATGGATGCCTAGCCTTGGTAACCCTTGTCTTATGTCGTTATACTCGCCACAGAGTTAGACTTTGACTCACAGGGGCCACCCTGGTGTTTCCCTATTTAGGTCCTAAAGCTCGCAACAGAGTGAGGACCTGAGGGACTACGTATCAGGGTGGTTTGGTGCTCTCCCCACTAGGAGGCACCCCTTGGCAATGGGCTTCCTTCTCTGGAGAGAGGGATATCTGGCTATTCCCGTGTTTTGAGACTCGTAACTGAGGCTCCACGGACCCCTTTTTTGCATATTTAAATTTTGTATGGGACAATCAATGGAGACTCGTAAATGAGTACTCCATTGGAATTTTTCACTGTTCTCCCTGAGTTTAGTGATTGTTGTGTTTTGTTTATATATATATATATATATATATATATATATATATATATATATATCTTAGATAAAATCAGCAACGTATTATTTGAGTTTCATATATCATTACCAATAAAAATATCATATCTGTTGCACTAATATTTTTCTCAGAATTCCTCCTCTAATAGCCTCAGTATTGTCTCCCTCTATAGACTCATCACTGTTTTAATTACCAATATTTGTGGCCTTAGACTTTACTGCTTTAGGGACCTTGTTATGGGTTAATTTATTCTCTGGTGATTTATTCATCTGTTATATAAATGATTAGAAATCTTCTGATACATTTGGAAGAAGAACAACGTGCTGAGATTTCGGCTATTTTAGGGAAATGCTCATAGATAATTGCCCGGTGTGACACATTTCCTGCCTCAAGCAATTACTATACGGACCTATTTATACTTTTAGGAAATATACTTTTGGCTTTGATGGCAATCTCAGTATAATTCCTGGTATTCTCCAATCCTTCCCTTTTACAAGAGTTTATAACCTTGTGAACTCTATAAGACTCCAGTCTTTTGTTAACTTATACGTCAAGAACAAAAACTTTTGATGCAAGAAGGTAGATGTGTGTGAGCGTGTAATAAAATTAGGTTTGATGGTTGAATAACTTGCTTTTTTCCACAATAATACTTGTCTATGGAGTTATCATTTTTAATACATCATCAAAAAAAAACTTTGGCAATTTTAATTGCTTAAAGAAACACGATTTTTATTTTTTTATCTCTGTAACATGAATGAAACCCACTAAAATGCTAATTCTTCATATACAGAATCTATATTGTACAATCTTCCCTAAGGACATTGATAACTGATAATAACCAAAGAGCCTTCTATAACTTATAAATACGTTACAATCTAACCCTAATATGTTTCTACTAGAGATCAATGTTTGCGATTTAATACTGTTAAACCTTATCAGCTGACATTAGAGATGTGATAGGAGCCCGACTGTAGGAACATGGAAATAAACAATGTAACCTATGTAGAAGGTTTTATCCTTCTGGGTATCACAGATATACCAGAGCTTCAGATCTTCCTTTTTGTGTTTTTTCTAATGTTTTATCTGTTTAATTTATCAGGAAATCTTTGTATTGTTCTTATTATTATTATTGACCAGTCTCTTTATAAGCCAATGTACTTCTTCTTGGGTAATCTCTCGTTCCTGGACATTTTCTACTCAACCATCACTGTACCCAAGATGCTATCTGGCCTTCTCATAGGTGACAAGAGGATATCCGTTTTTGGTTGTATAGCACAACTCCATTTTTTCCACTTCCAGGGAAGCACTGAGGCCCTTCTTCTGACGTCGATGTCTTATGATAGATATGTTGCTATTTGTAACCCTCTGAGATATCACATCCTTATGGGAAGAGCCTCTTGCATCCAGTTGGCTTCCATTTCTTGGCTCATTGGATTTCTATATTCTTTATCACAAACAATTATAACGTTCAGGTTGCCTTATTGTAACAGAAAGCAAGTCAGACATTTCTATTGTGATATAAAACCTGTTATCAAGCTGGCCTGTACAAGTACTGAGCAGACGGAACTTCTAGTGTCAGGTATTTTTGCTTTAGTAGCTGTCAGTACATTTTCATTGATCATTGTGTCCTATATGTACATAGGAAGCCATCTTCTGAAGATTCCATCCAGACATGATAGACGGAAAGCCTTCTCCACCTGTACATCTCACATCACTGTTGTTTTCTTGTATATCGGCACGGCACTATGTATGTATCTGGGTCCGACTACACAGGACTCATTAGAACAAGACAGGATGAGCGCCATATTGGTCACAGTTATTACTCCAGCAGTAAATCCTCTCATTTACACACTGAGAAACAAAGAAGTAAAGAAATCTCTTCAAAGGATATTGGCTCGGAAACGTCATGCAAAATTCCATTGATGCATTTTATAAATAATACCCTAAAGAATTCCACGGAACTGGATATTTTTGATCAAATGATAAAGAAACGGCTAAATTGGCAGTTTAACTCATCAAAGGATTTATACTTTTGTTAATAAAATGGGTGTTTAAATACCATCTGTAATTCATAGAGTACCCCCCCCCCCCCCCGCCGCCTTTAGAACTAAACAGAACCTTATATAAATTGGTCGAATGATGGAACTTAGAGGTACTAGCGCCCCCCCCCCCCCCCCAATCTCAGGAGTTGATCACCTAGATTCTACATCAGAAGTTTACATTGTAATTTACAGAAACATTCCAAAAAATTCAAATTTTTGTCCATTATCATATTTGGTCGGTCAGAATAAGAACAAAGTGTACTTGTCTCAAAATATAAATAAATAAAATCTTTTGATATGTCAAAAGTTTTTTATTGATCAGTGACCGATCAGAGGAATGATGCAATTTTTAATGCATATAGGGTGCTTAGGGGCACAACAACCAAGAAAGCCTTGTTTCTCCCCAAGATACTGTGGTTTCTGATGGTCATAACAATGGTAGAAACTATGGGTTGGGGCTACTTACTACCCTCTTTCTAAAAAGTTGGACCTTAAGAGTGCTGCTTGTGCAGACAGGATGATGACAGCAGTGGATTATGCTACACAGTCAATAGTCCTACTAACCAGGACAATGAGTAAAAGAGCACTTTTAGTTATTGAAACTGCAAAATATTTCGAAGAATCTGCAGCTCTGCTCATCAGACATTGAAACAGTGGATACTCTGACCTATGTATATCTATATACACCTATGAATGTAATCGTGCTGGGGATCACGTGACCCTGAAGTGGAAGGCACTGCACCATACATCAAGTTGTAAAATAAATACATACATATGTGTCTGACATTAAACCAATAAAAATACAATCTTATTAAAAATTGTGAAACAGTGAGGGTTTGACTTGGATGCTGAGAGCAAGAAATAAGGCGCAAATTTAGTATACTATTTAAACTTAATCTGTCACCCCCTGACTCACTGCCTACCAAGCTGGTGGTACCACTAGATAACAATAAAAACTTTCAGGACATGCCTTTGATGCCTGTATCTGTGCTTTTATTTCCACCTTTCCACCTTTGAACAGCATCAAAAAAGCAGGGCCTATTATTCCCAGGGCCTAGCACCGCTACGCCAAACTGTGCTGTATGCCTGCTTCTTGCATAATTAGCGTCATACACTTTGCATACAACACGGTGAGGCGTAGCGGTGCTAGGGCCCAGGGAATGATAAGCCCTGCCTCCAAGACACTATTCACATAGAAAAATGGAAACTTTTTATAATGAACAATATGGTATTAAAGGGGTTATCCGGGAAACGAAAACAATATTCTAAACAATCCCCCCCTCCCAATACCACCCTATGTCTAATATACTGTACATGTATAACCTATCTTGCACCTTTTTCCTGTTTTTTTTGGCATCATCTTTATGCACCTGTGCTGCTTCCATAGACTTACATGTGTCCATGAGCCCAAGTTTCTGTAATATGAAAAGTTATAGCTCTATTTCTGCTTGCTGTCAGTGAATGCAGGCATATGTAGTGCATCTGTCTTTGTGTCACAGCTCTGCATATAGTAAGTGTTATAGATGTTATTACAGTCTGGATGGAACTAGAATGTTTTCATTGACAGTCAGCAAGCAGAGATCTAAACCTACACTACACCTCTCCCCCTTCGTAAACAGATGCCCGTTATCCAGCACATAGCTACACCATGCGTGCGTCAGCTCTGCTACATCATCGGCTAGTATGGAATACATATTGGGGTGATGTGATGCAAAATCAGTGGGAAAAAAACAGTGCTGTGTTTACTGTGCAATAGTAATGTCAGCAGTGGGCAGGAAAGAAAGCTAAGGGGGCGAGTATGCAAATAGACCAATCAGGGAGATGCATTATGGGAAATGTAGTTTCCTATCTTGAATATAGATTGGTCTTTAGAAAAACGTGTAACTCAGGAATGGCAGCAGCTAGAAAGACAGGAGATGGCTCAAAATACTCAGCTCTTAGGTGGATAACCCCTTTAAATCTCTTAGAGCCTGCTAACATATTCTTTGTTATATTTGCATAATAAATGGCATGGGTGAATAAAAAATATTGGCTGTGAATATTTTAACTTTTGCATAATGCAGAACAATACAACTATTGATGGCACCAAATTCATGGCAAAACACTTAGCACATTGCTCAGGAACTGCTGCCAAGCACCCTTATGATTGGTTGTCATACAGGAAGGGCTCATTATATCTGAATCAGAAAAAACATGGATTCATCCATTCTTTCGTTGGTTTACTAATGTTTTTTGAGTCATTGTATTTTTGAATCTCTTTAACTTGAGATCATGGGCCCCTGCTGTTACATTCTATTCTGAAATCTTTTGAAAAACCTTTAAATTATTGTTACGTTTATGATCACAGGACACAGTATACCGTATTTTTCGGACTATAAGGCGCACTTAAAATACTATGATTTTCTAAGAAATTGTAAGTGCGCCTTATAGTCCGGTGCGCCTTATATGTGGACCGGAACAGCTCCGGCCTCCATGGCACAGATAGACACAGCACAGCGCAGCGCTCCCTCACCTGAACTCCTGTGCTGTCCCGCTCTCTCCAGACGGAACTGAGCGCTGCTGTGCTGAGGTGTCTGCATTCCGAAGGGGAGGGGGAGCCCGAGTGGAGGCAGAGGGAAACTAAGGCCCCGTTCTCACTGAGGAAAGGTAGCGGAATTCCGCAGCGGACAATTCCGTCACGGAATTCCGCTACCTTTCCTCAGTGGGAACGGGGCCTAATGCTGCGGCTCTGCGGTAAGCTCGGCAAGGGTCCGGGGGAGACGGTATTTGCAGGCAGGCTGTTCTGTCAGGCACTCTGTTACCAGTCAGATGAGGGAAGAGTACGGGCTGCCATGGGCTCCCTGCGTGTCCCCGCTGATGCTGTGTGTGACGGAGCAGTCTGTCACACCGCTCCGCCGCCGGCATATGAGCAGGAGGGAGGGGGAGCCGCAGGGACTCCGGCGCCATGTTGCTTTGACCGGGCAGAGGGGAGAGAGGCTTCCAGCTTCCTCTGTGCACCTTCCTCCGCCGCTCGCCTGGATCAATGAAGGGTTTAGAGTAAAATAAAGCCTTGCTGTGCAGTACAGCCGCCGTTCGAAGCGGGAGCTCGGCCAGGACACAGCCGCTCTCCTCAGTGGCTAAACCACGCCCCCTCTCTCCCGCTGTCCCGCTCTCCCTGCTCTGAGGCCCCTAACTATGGTGGCCACAATGCTTCATGCAGAATTCTGACAACGGGATTCGCTGGCAGAATTCTGCCTATCCTGCATGGTGCATTAGGGCCACCATAGTTAGGTTCCTCAGTACTGTGACATAAGGAGCTTCAGTAAGTACTGTGACAGGTGACAGGTGACTTACAGCAGACCCCAAAAATGCCTCCTGTTAAAAGACATGCTTATAATGCTGATTTTAAGCTTAAAGCAATAAGCTATGCAGCAGAGCATGGAAATAGAGCAGCTGCAAGGGAATTTAATATTAATGAATCTATGGTACGTAACTGGAGGAAACAAAAAGATGCCCTACGCCAGGTAAAGAAGAGCACACTGAGTTTCAGAGGACACAATGCAAGATGGCCACATTTGGAGGATAAAGTAGAACAGTGGGTTATCGAACAGAGAACTGCAGGGAGAAGTGTCTCCACTGTCTCTATCCGACTCAAAGCCACAGCGTTAGCACGCGACATGGAGATCAAGGACTTTCAAGGAGGTCCTTCATGGTGCTTTCGTTTTATGAAAAGGCGTAATCTCTCCATCCGCGCCAGAACAACTGTCTGCCAGCAACTGCCAAAGGATTATGAAGAGAAGCTGGCCATGTTCCGTACCTACTGCAAAACCAAAATAAATGAAAAGAATATTCAACCAGAACACATCACTAACATGGATGAGGTACCCCTCACTTTCGACATCCCTGTACAACGTACTGTTGAGAGAACAGGGACCAGTACAGTATCTATACGTACCACAGGACACGAGAAGTCTTCTTTCACTGTAGTCCTCGCCTGTCAGGCTAATGGCCAGAAGTTACCACCCATGGTCATTTTCAAGAGGAAGACTTTGCCAAAAGAAAAGCTTCCTGCTGGTGTCATCGTCAAGGCTAACCCAAAGGGCTGGATGGACGAGGAGAAGATGAGTGAGTGGCTAAAGGAGGTCTACGTCAAGAGACCGGATGGCTTTTTTCACAAATCCCCATCCCTATTGGTCTGTGACTCCATGCGCGCCCATGTGACCGATGCTGTCAAAGCCCAAGTGAAGAAAACTAACTCGGAGCTTGCCGTCATTCCAGGTGGATTAACCAAAGAGCTCCAGCCGCTAGATATCGGCATTAATAGGTCATTTAAAGTTAAATTGCAAGCTGCATGGGAGCATTGGATGACAGAAGGTGACCACACATTCACCAACACAGGGAGGCAACGCCGGGCAACTTATGCTACTATGTGCAAATGGATCGTGGATGCCTGGGAGAAGGTATCAGTCTCCAGTGTCACCCGAGCTTTCAGGAAGGCTAGAATCATCACTGAAGAGCTAAGCAGCAACGAGACCGACTCAGATGATGATGATGATGATGATGAGGGGGACCAGAGAATGCTTGATGCCGAAATCGCCCAACTGTTAAACTCCGACACTGAAGATGAAGAATTTGATGGATTTGTAGTGGAGGAATGAATTGAGAATATACCGCAAGTGTACTGATTTACAGTTACAACTAAACAAGTTGTCAGTTAGTGTTAAAATGTTAAATAAAGTACGGTATGATTTACGGTCTGAGTTTTGTTTCATTTAAAGAGAATCAGCATCAGATGCACATTATTGCCATAATTTTTTTTTTTGTTCGTATGATCGTTTTTCGTTTGTTCAAACTAGATGCGGTGCGCCTTATAGTCCGGTGCGCCTTATAGTCTGGTGCGCCTTATATATGAACCTAGATGGCTTAGCAGGCTAAAATTGAAGGTGCGCCTTATATTCCGGTGCGCCTTATAGTCCGAAAAATACGGTATAGGACTTTGTGTAGCAATGTGTCCCCAGACCATAATGGTCCCTTCACCATGTGTAACAGTTCGGAAAAGGCTTTGGTGTTGGTGTTCTGGGTTGCACAATATTGTACAATTGTGCTAAAAGTTTCACTTTTGTCTCATCATCCATAGAACATTTTCTCACAAGCTTTATGGTCTTAGGTGACTGGCTAAAGTGTAATTTGGACTACAGAAGGTTCCACCATGGTGTCTTCCAAAGAAAAACATTCATGTTCAGTGTTTTTTTACTGAACACAGATGGTTTATAGAACTTTCTAACGGTCAGAGTAGTCTGATCTTATCTTTTGGGACAGTAGAACTAGTCCTGAAATTTCTCCATTTGCAAATAATTTATCTAACCGAGAAATAAAGGGGTACTCTGGAGAATTAAAATTGTTTTTAAAACAAGTCAGAAAGTTATATAAATTTGTAAATTACATCTATTTAAAAATCTCAAGTACTTATTAGCTGCTGTATGTCTTGGAAGTGGTATATTATTTCCTGTCTGACGCAGTGTTCTCTGCTGCCACCTTTGCTACTGCTACTGGGGATTTAAAAACAATTGTATTTCTCTGGCGTAACCAAGATATTTAATGGCCTTTCGTCATGGATCTGACTTTTATCATTCTTGCACCCTTCACATATACCACGGAGAAGGTACAGATTCTTACCTTCCCCATGGCAGCAAGGTGGCCTCCTCCCACGCCTGATTTACTATGATTTACACCTGCTAGCAGGCCTAAATCTACATTACACTATCTACACCAGGGGTGTCAAACTTAAATACACAGTGGGCTAAAAAAAAAAAAAAACTTGGACCTTGATATTTATTGAAGCGTGCAAGCAGGATTCCTGGCACTGTCCTGGAGTACCATGCTTCTCCCTACACTGTGAACTATGATATCATAAATTGCTATGGCACTATAGGATAGGAAGGTAGACTGAAAGGTGAATGAAAGTTTAAGGAGGGAAGCGCCCACATCACTGCTGCATGTACCGCCCATGACATACATACGACTGCTCTATGGGATGGCTGGGCTACGGCCTAATATGCTGGTGCCTCAATGGCAGGAAGCATCCAGCGGTACGTACAGCACTGACGTGGACGCCAGTGGGGGTTTTAGGTATACTTTGAGTCCCAGCCTATTCACAGAGCTTGCCCTCCCCCCACCATGCCATATCTATAGTTGACCTTAGGCACTGCACTTTTATAGCACCTCCTACCCACCTATATAAAAGCTCCATAGTGCCAAAAATGGTAATGAGGTATTAGTTCCCTTAATAGAATCCCCTAATACTGCCCAAACAATTGTTGCTCCCATGCAGAAGTTACTCCATTATTTTCCCCACACCATAAGGGGAATTAACAGTAGGTTAATTCCCCCAAAAGTTGCTTCACAAATAGTTAATTCTCCCAACGGTGCTGCAGCGTACTGTGGGCCAGCTTAAAACAAATTTGTACCCACAATCTACCCCCCAAACCCGTTCAGCAGGTGATGCAGTTATTGTCCCAAAAAACAACTTTTAAACTTGCAGCCCTGTGTCAAATTGTCGTGGCCTAGAGTGTCTGTGCCCTAGGCCTGCGACGCCTCTCCGCCCCTCCTCCCCACCCTCTCCATCATTAGGAATGCCCAGGGCACAGACAATCTAGGCCACGGCAATTTGACACAGGGCTGCAAGTTTAAAAGTTTTTATTTAGGACAATAACTGCATTACCTGCCGAATGGACCCCAGGACAAATTTTGAATGAAAAGCAGCTATCCGACGATAAAGGCGTTTTTTTGGGGAGGTTTTAGATTGTGGGCACAGATTTGCTTTAAGGAAATCAACTAATTTCCTTGGTGGGCCTAAAATACTGATGCTGGGGAAAAAATTGTCCCAGTTTGACATGCCTGATCTATACAATCTACAAGTACATTGGTCTTAATAAATGCCCCCCCCCCCACCCCCCATGTCTTTTAAGGTCTTCTGGAAGTTTGTTTTACAAAGTATTTGTCAGTTAGAAAAGTGACATTACACATACCTTTTTGTAGTTGGTTGATACTGCAATCTACTTTATATATTAAAATAAATTTTAATTACTGCTCTGAAGTGTCATAGAGGTGTTGCAGAAGCACTTGACTCTGCTTCACTGCCCCGACCACGCCTCTTTGACACTTTAGAGTGTCGTGAGAAACCATTTTTTTTTTAGGCGATTGCTGCTTCAGAAAAGTAAAATACATGGATAGTTTCACTGCTTACACAGCTATACAGCTAAGTTATTAACATTTATGTTTATTTATTTTTTTTCCTTACATTGTGGATGTACTCTGTGTTCTCAAGAAAAAAAAAGAGGAAAAAGAAATTGAGTAGTACAATTGTTTGTGGTATTAGTGGAGTTGAGCAAACTTCGAGTACACTCGGGTTTGTCCAAACCGGAATATGCTTAAAGTTTGCTCAACCCCACTTTTTTGTTTAGTTAGATTGCATTTGTCTATAATTGTGACATTTTTGGTGATACAGTATATTCAGGAATCCAGGTCATTTCTATGGTTGAACTGTTGATGCTGAGGTGCAAAACCGCACACAACTCATAAACAAGAGCAGTACTGTTTCTAGAAAACAATGGTGGCTCAGGGGCTGAGCCTACTCCATGCACATTAGGGGTCCACTGCAACGTTTTTGTGGGGAACTGATCTCTCTCTGCTAAATTGTTTCTGCTAATAGAGTCAGGCTCAGCCAGGCTCTGCTAGCAAAGGACCTAGCTAACTGATCCATACAATGCTAATGGAGCAACAGTATTAGCAATCTAATAATTCCCTAAAGTTCCCTTAACTGGCACCTTACAAGTGTACAAAAAATAAAAATATAATTTTAAAAAACTCTCCCATTATAAAAATTCTAATACCCTGTTTTTTTCCATTGTCTATATAAGAAATGTAAAATAATTGGAATATGGAATTGCCTGAACTATTGAAATATAATGTTATTGTTCCTGTGAATGCTGTAAAGAAAAGATTTTTTTGGTCATATACCATGTCATCAAAACGATCAAAAAGTTTCATCTATAAAATGGTAAAAAAAAAAAAAATAGAGCCCTGTAGACATAAAAATGAAAACGTTATAGGGGTCAGAATATGGAAATATTTTTGTAAATTTCAATGTTCTTCAACGTAGTAAAACATAACTAAAACTATATAAAGTTGTGTATCACTGTTATCACCCTGAGCTGAGCAATAATTGAGAAATTTGAGAAATTGTCGTTTTCTTTTTCAGTTTTAGTTTTTTTTTTTTTTTGGAGTGTACTTTATGGTAAAATGTAGAATGTCATTACAAAGTACATTTGGTAGCACACTTTTACTTATACATGAGGTCAGTGAGTCTATTATCTAGAGCATCATTTTACGCAGGGTACGTTAAATAATTCTTTACAAATATGTATTTTTTATTAGCTTTTTCATTGATTTCTTAACCTCCTGATTTCTTAAAGTATATATTATTGGATTTATTGCTGGAGTGATAACCGTGAACAATACAGCAGCTATCCTGTCTTTTTCTATGGAGTTCTCGGAGGAAGGCCCTAGATAGGTGCACATAGCTGTACCATAAAACAGGATGACTACTGTCAGGTGAGAGGAACAGGTTGAGAAGGCTTTGGATCTCCCTTTTGATGAACGGATTTTCATAAGTTTAAAGATTATATAGACATAAGATACTGTAGTAAGGACAAAGGTACTGGTGCTTAGAAAACCAAGTACATTAGTCAGAAGGGCCTCATTGAGGTGGGTGTCTACACAGGCCAATTTAATCACTGGTTTCACGTCGCAGAAAAAGTGTTTGATCTTGTTTGAGTCACAGAAAGGGAGATATGATGTCATTATTGCGTGAACAAGAGAGGTGGAAAGACCAATGATCCAAGAAGCCAACACCAACAGAATACACACACTTTTTCGCATTATTTTTCTGTATCGTAGTGGATAACAGATGGCAATATATCTATCATAGCCCATGGATGCCAGCAGCAGGCCTTCTGTACACCCCAAAAAGTGAAAAAAGTACATTTGAGCAACACATCCTTGAAGAGTGATAGTGTTCTCCATGAAGAAGCCAACCATCATCTTGGGAACCGTGATAGAGGAAAAACAAATATCCACAAAGGAAAGGTTGGCCAGTAGGAAGTACATTGGGTAATGAAGAGAAGAATCCCGAATTACGATGTACACAATAATGAGGTTTCCCAGTACATCAAGAATATAAAAGAAGAGCACTATAATAAAAAGGGGCTTTTGAAGCCAAGGTAGGTCGGTTATTCCAGTCAGGATGAACGTATTTATTGATGTTCCATTCCATCCTGCCCTTAGCTCCATAGTGAAAAAACTAAACAGACACAACAAACAGGTATATTTAACTAAAAGAATGTTGCTAAAAAATTGAAAAAATAAAGAAAAAAAATATTTCAAATATATGCAATATAGTATATGTCAACGGCTCAGGCAAAAATATAAACACATTGTCATCTAAATAAATACATATGATAATTACATTCTAATAACCCACACAAATTCTGTATTTCTCCAGTTTTAGAAACAATTGGCCAACAGTCACCTAATTTGTATGCTATATATCTAGTCATGTCTTCTCAGTATAACTACAGCTATTCTGTGTGGCCTAAGAGGTAGAAATGAGCAAACTTCACAAAAGTTCAGCAGGTTCAGCAGGTTCAGCAAACTTTGTTGCAAAATTCGTGGTAGCCCAACGAGAACCTTAAACAAACCTCACTAAAACAACATGTTTCCATCCCATTGTTGCTGTTTTTCATTTATAACAGCTACATTGGAACAAAAAAATGCTGAGAAATATACACAAAAGAAGCTGGCGGGGGAGGAAAAAAAATGGCATACAGGGGGTCTTTGCAAAGCATGCACACAGAAAACTAACTCTATGTAACTGCTTAATCCTCGTACAGCCCGGACTTCCTGTCTGGCAACTTTAAATTTACTGCATATGTTGTATGGTTAATTAGCAGTTACTTTTGGCAAGAATAATATTGGCCATAAAAGCACGGATAGACCACCTACTGTTTACCAGATTCTATTATTTTAGAAATTTAGGCAGTTGCATACAGTTACTTTTCTGTATGCTAGCTTTTCTATATGCTAGCATAGACACAATCCCTCTGTAAGCTGATTGCTCTATACTCCGCCAGCTTCTTTTATGTATATTTACCTATCTTAGCGTGTTTTTAATCCAATGTTGTTGGTATTCATTTCCAACAGCAACATTGGAACAAAAACATGCTGTGGTACATTTAAATACACAAAAGAAGCTGTCAGGGGACACCAGAGACTCACTGAGAACACCGGGGAGTGCAGACAGGTAAGTATAGGCTTTTTTTAAAATGTGTGTATTAAATTATACTGCTACTATCTTTACGAACTTTTTACGAACTTCCTCTACTCAGAGGTTTGTTAGAGAAGACTAGTGATCAAGCAGCTTCAAGAAAAACACACCAGGCAAATCAGTTAGAAAGTTATGGAGAAGTGTAAAGCCGGCATAGGTTATAAAAGAATATCCAAAGCTCATAACATCTTCTGGAGAACTGTTCAATCCATCATCTGAGAATGGAAGGAGTATTGCACAACTGCAAACCATCCACTGACAGCCCAAGCGAGGAGAACACTGACTAGAGAAGCAGCCAAGGTTAAGGAATCTGTATACAGGAAAACTATTAGTTATGTACAGTACAAATCTGCCTTTATGGAAGAGGGGCCAGAAGAAAGCTATTTCTGAAAACAAGCCATAAAAGGTCCCATTTGTAAATTGCAGCAAGTTATATATGGGGCACAGCAAACATGTAGAAGATGGTGTCCTGGTCAGTCCAAAGAAAAACTTTGTGGCCTAAATGCTACATGTGGTGGAAAAGTAACACTGCACATCCCCCTGAACACACCATGCCCACTGTGAAACATGGTGGGGCAGCATCATGCTGGGGAAGGCTTTTCTTCAGCAGGGACAGGGAAGCTGGTCAGAGTTAATGGGAAGGTGGATGGAGCTAAATACAAAGCAATCCTAGAGGAAAACCTTTTAGAAGCTGTCCTATAGGGTCCTATTCCACGGGCCGATGGGGGCCTGATCAACAATGTAAACGAGCGCTGATTTGCTAGATTGGCGCTCGTTTACTGGGCCTATTCCATGGCCCTGATGATAGTTAAGCGAGGGCTGCAGGCACATCCTTACCGATGTCCTTGCAGCCCTTGCACCATACATTACCTGTCCGGGCTGCAGGTCTTCTCCTTCTCCCGGGGTTCCGCGCGCAGCAGCTTCGGAGCGGGGCTGTCTGAACTGACAGATCGCTCAGCCAATCACTGGCCGGGACCGCCGTGGCCAGTGATTGGCTGAGCGGTCTGTCAGTTCAGACAGCCCCGCACCGAAGCTGCTGCGCGCGGGACCCCGGGAGAAGGAGAAGGCCTGCAGTCCAGACAGGTAATGTATGATGCTGCTAAAATCGTCGGTCGCCGCCGCGTACCGCTATTCCACCGTAGCGATGCGCTGGTGGCGAACAATGATTTTAGGTCTGAACCTAAATGAACGATCAGCCGATGACACGATCATCGGCTGATCGTTCTCTCTATTCAACGGAGCAATAATCAGCCTAATTGGGTCGATTCAGCCGATTATCACTCCGATTCGGCCGATTATCGCTCTGTGGAATAGGCCCCTTAGACTAGGACAGAGGCTCACCTCCCAGCAGGACAATCACACTAAACATGCAGCTAGAGCTATAAAGGCATGGTTTACAGGAAAGCCTATCCATGTGTTAGATGGCCCAGCCAAAGTCCAGACTTAAATCCCATTGAGAAGCTGTTGCAAGTCTTGAAAATTGCTGTTCACAGATGTCTCCATCCAATCTGACTGAGCTTGAGCTATTGTACTGTATGTTGTAATGAATGATGGCCAACAATTGTAGCCTAAAATTCTAATTCAGCCTAAAAAATGTATCAAAGTTTGAGAGGTATGAATACTTTTTTAAAGGGGTTCTCTCAAGAAAATCTTTTTCTTTTAAATCAACTGGTTTCAAAATCCCCAGTCTTGCATCACTTATCAGCTGCTGTATGTCCTGCAGGAAGTGGTGTATTCTCTCCAGTCTGATACAGTGCTCTCTGTGGCCACCTATGTCCATGTCAGGAACTGTCTAGAGCAGCAGCAAATCTCCTTAGAAAACCTCTGCTAATCTGGACAGTTCCTGCCACAGACAGAGGTGGCAGAAGAGGGCACTGTGTCAAACTGGAAAGAATACACCACTTCCTGTAGGACATACATCAGCTGATAAGTACTGAAAGACTGGAGATTTTAAAATAGAAGTAAATTACAAACCTATACAACTTTCTGAAACCAGTTGATTTCCGCTGGAGTATCCCTTTAATGCACCTAATGCATCTATTTTGCATATAAGTCATATATGTATACTGCAAACGACAATTTTAGTTCCTCCAATGTTAGCAACACAGATAGTAAATGGGCATGTACAAAGCTACTGTGTTTGGGGTGCAAACGGTGATATATACAAACATAATACACTTTTTGCATTGCATTGCTGCCATGTGTACGATAATTAAATATAGAGATCCTAATTGGATGAATTAAGCTGTCAAGATGGGATCCCCAATCTGGATCCATAAGTGCCCTGGTTGCCCTGGGATTTACCAGGAACAGCCAGCATAGCCAATGCAGTGAGCAGAAGCTACCATTTACCACCAGGGAACCCAATGTACAGAAGCAGGGATGAAATGTATTTGAAACAGAACATAACAGTTTACATTTTTTTTTATGAAATTCAAACCTAGTCTAATTTGTGAAACATTGATAGTCTCAACTTAAGTTATAAGCTGGTGCTTGGTTTTCTGCACTGTACATGTTGGGTGGTGATTGTCTTCATCTTTGGCTTTATCTCTGACCGGTTTAAAATGTACCTTTCATCATGAAAAACTTTTCATGTGCCATAGAGATCGGTCCAGGTCTGATCAGTCGGTCTCCTAATGTAAGTCTATGGGGCCGAACGCTCTGACGCAGAGTGGTCCTCTCCCGGCTCGCTCTCACGATCGGTATGGGGTTGAACACTCAGACTCAAACCAAATCAAAACTTTTGGCATGTCTCACCATGATGGCAGGTGCATTTAAAATTAGTATTGAATAAAGCCGGTGCCTACCTGCAGTATGCTTGGTTCATGTTGTAGACCTCAAGAGAAACGTAAGTCTCTTGTACAGGTACACTGTTTAGTGTAAGAAACCACCTGAGAAAGGTTGCTTGGCATGACAGGTTGGTTCACACAATTTAATGAAAATTTGTACCTCAAATTAGTAAGAATACTAAACATAGCAGTAATGCAACTGAAAATAACAATGCTCCATGTAAGCATGTATGTAAGGTACCCTATGATAAGCATGTATGTAAGGTACCCTATGATAAGCATGTATGTAAGGTACCCTATGATAAGCATGTATGTAAGGTACCCTATGATAAGCATGTATGTAAGTGTCCCTATAATAAGCATGTATGTAAGGTACCCTATGATAAGCATGTATGTAAGGCACCCTATGATAAGCATGCATGTAAGTGTCCCTATAATAAGCATGTATGTAAGGTACCCTATAATAAGCATACATGTAAGTGTCCCTATGATAAGCATGTATGTAAGGTACCCTATGATAAGCATACATGTAGGTGTCCCTATGATAAGCATGTATGTAAGGTACCCTATGATAAGCATGTATGTAAGTGTCCCTATGATAAGCATGAATGTAAGTGTCCCTATGATAAGCATGAATGTAAGTGTCCCTATGATAAGCATGTATGTAAGGTACCCTATGATAAGCATGTATGTAAGTGTCCCTATGATAAGCATGTATGTAAGTGTCCCTATGATAAGCATGCATGTAAGTGTCCCTATGATAAGCATGAATGTAAGTGTCCCTATGAAAAGCATACATGTAGGTGTCCCTATGATAATCATGTATGTAAGGTACCCTATGATAAGCATGCAAGTGTCCCTTTGATAGGCATTAGTGATGAGCGAATACTATTCGATCGATGCGTTCGAATATGTAATGCGTTCGAATATTCGAACGCCAATGCAGTAAGAATTCGATTCTCCCTCCCACATCCCCTGGCGCTTTTTTTCCAGCCAATAAACATGCAGGGGGAGGGACAGGCACTAGGAATAGGCAGGACTTAAAAAAAAAACCCTCTAACTGTGATTGGCTGGCTAAACTACAGTATAGTATTCGCTCATCACTAATGCCTATCATAGGGAGAGTCTGTCCCTCTCTAGCTCCAACCAGCAAGTGACAGGAATCTGAAATCCCTATTCTTTTATTCAGGAGGTAACATACAGTATGTCACCTCCTGAATAAAAGAATAGGGATTTCAGATTCCTGTCACTTGCTGGTTGGAGCTAGAGAGGGACAGACTGTTCACCAGGGATAGAAAGCTTTTAGGAGAAGTTAGGTAGGAAGGGACCCCCAAAAGCCCTTGTTAGGGCTAAACCTATAAAACCAGAGATTTAGAAGCTTTTGTGAGACAGGCAGTGTGTTCCGACATTTACTAATAGTGTATACGGCTGTATACTGTGAGTGTGGGATAATAGCTGTTATCTTGCTACTACTGATTTGCACAGTTTGCGTCCTGTAAAGGCGTTGACCAGCCCTTTAATTCTATTATTTAAAAAAACTATTAAAAATCCGGTATACGGCTGTATACTGTGATTGCGGGATAATACTATTTTACACTGCACCTGACCTAATACGTACGCAAGTGAGTACTGCTAGACCAAAGCGTATGCTTCTACTTTACCTTCATAATTTGTTTGTGAATCTTTGACGTACACTTGGGAAAATGTGGATGTTTGCTCATCACTAGTGTAAGATGCAGCCAGGCATGCTTCCCCTGCTGTCCTATATGCATTCCAGAGGTGTTGGCATCATTTCCTGAGGTGTCATTGTGCACTTGATGACCTCCTAGTGGTCGAATATTGATTTCCAGGTCCCAAGTATTTTTCTCCTATAGACTATAATGGGATTCAATATTTGTTCGAATATACGAATATCAGGAGCTATTCAAATCAAATTTCGAATTAACAAATATTTCACTATTCGCTCATCTCTAATAAGCATGTATGTAAGTGTCCCTAAATAAGCATACATTTATGTTTCCCTATGATAAGCATGCATGTAAGTGTCCCTATGATAAGCATACATGTAGGTGTCCCTATGATAAGCAAGTATGTAAGTTTCCCTATGATAAGCAAGTATGTAAGTGGTACTATGATAAGCATGAATGTAGGTGCCCCTATGATGCCGCTACCAGAACTCAAATAAAGACCAGAATGTTCCTGTACTGTACCTGTAAGAACTGGCTGTACTGAGAAGTATCTCCATCTAAATTTATCTTATTGTACATGTTCCATGTCTCCAGATCCAGATGATCTTTAATATCATACTTAAGACAATGACAGAAATCATGTGACATGAAAAGACAACAACAGGAGGGACCTCTATTACTGAACACAGATGCAGTCTCCAAAGATACTGTAATACAGAGGGATTTATATATCCTGGTAAGACAATTAATAGGATTAATAGGATTCTCTGGTGACCGTACTGCAGTCCCTCGAAGACGCAGGCTCCCAATGGAGAAGCCAGATGGCATTTGTGACTTTGAAAAATAATAAGCTAATTATTACAATGGTCTTTATCACAGTACCCATTTTATACACTAGCAGCAAAAGTGACATGTAGAAGTAAGAATGGGCATCAATACTGGGGTCATAGACCTGCAATAATGGAGCAGAAGGGGAAGTCACATACCGTATGGTCCTGGGTTTGGTACAAATAAAAATAAGAGCACCACAAGTAAACTAAAGAATTGTGGCCATCGCCCTAACCCCCTAAGGACACAGACGATTTTCATTTCTTTGTTTTTGCTTATTTCCTCTTTGTCTTCTTAAAGTCCTAATCAGGTCCGGAACTACTGCTGTAGCAGCCGTAGTGGCTGCTACGGGGCCCCTAGCATCAGGGGGCCCGTGGTGGGGCCTCCGGAGCTTACTGCCTACAACACCTGGTGGCCGAGCAGGCCTCTTGGGTGTTCAGTGTTCTGATTGACAAGGCGGGAAGTCATAGGCTTCCCGCCCTGTCAATCACTCTTGTGACTGCAAGCAGCGTTTTGGGACAACACTGGGGGCCATTTGTGAGGCGAACAGCACAGGGGGCAATCTATAAGGAGGGCAACACAGAGGAGGCATCTATAGGGGAACAACAGTAAGGGGGGTTTTAAATCATAGGGCATGCGCAGAGGGGGGGCATCTACTATAGTGGACTACACAGAGGGGTCATCTATAAGGGGACTACACAGAGGGGGCCATATACAATAGGGCCTTGGCTCTCCAGCTGTTGAAAAACTACAACTTTAGCTTTGACTGTCTACACATGATTGGAGTTGAATTATTAAACTGTAAGAGGCACAGCTAACCTGTCTCTATCTATACTGAAAACTATCCGAGATCAAGACCTGTATAGGACTTTGTACCTAACCTGTTTCAAGTAAACCATCAGTAAAGCTGTTATTTTATCACATCCATTCTCATATCCCTGTTATCTAGTCTACTGTCCATTTGTAAAAGTGTTCATGATGTTTAACTACCAGACAACCCCTGGATTTAAATGAATAGGGCCAATTCACACGGAGCAAAAGCGGCGGAATTCCGTGGCGGAACTCTCTGCCGTCTGATTTACTGTGACACTGTTTCTCTATGGGAGGGCTCACGTGCCTCTGCGGCTCTCCGCTCAAGGGAATTTCAACACTTTTGGTCGGTGTGGACTGGCCCTAAGCCTTGTACAGAATGTGATGGAGGTTCATAGGTATCTCCCTATGCTTATGAGCCTTTTGTTTGATTCAACCGTCACCCTCAAGAGTTTCAAATCAAACTAAATGTGAAAAGATTGGAAAAAGGGAGTATACAAAATGTACATATATGTATATATGTACAAGACAATGTGTGGTGGGCTGCTGCGTGGTGTTGCAGCCGCGACCGGTCACCTGCTAGATGGTACTGTGTGACTCCACTACTGTGGTGCCTGGTAGGTGAAGTATAGCTCAGCCAGGTGGCAGGTTGTTGTGACACCAGTGCTAACTCAGCAAGCAGGTATGGAGGCACACCTACTTTTAGTTTTTTTGTGGCTGGCTATACTTTTCTTCAATGGTCAGTGACCTGACGGGTTGTGGAGTGGAGTTATGACCCACCCGGACTGTTGGTGCCGCCACCCACAGAAAGGGGAGGTGACCCAAGGACGGTGTAGCTTGTGTGTAGGTGCTGGTATAATGATCACTGAGTTCTGATAGAATAGATAAACTTCCTTTTACTTAAGAATCTTCTGTGATACAAGCAGTATAATACAATCTGGACTTGACTACATCTGCCCTGAGAACTGTTAAGGTAGAAGTGGAATAGCAGTGCTGGCTTGGTTGCGTGCTGAAAAGAGTAGAGAGAGTTCAGAGGAGTGGACAGGAGTAGGTTGTGAGAGTCCCAACCCAATGTAGTACTGTTCTCTGCCAGAACTTTAGAAGAAGAATACTGGAGAATACTTGAAAGAAGAAGAATACTTGTGCCCGTGTTGTCACTATAACACCTTTTGCCCTGGAGGGCCAAGTTACCTGTCCTATCAGGGTGACAGAAGCCCCAGTCCTTGTTACCTGAGTTAATCAAAATGTCCAAAGTTATCTGGTTTCACCTGCGCTGCGAGATAGAGTACTTAGGCCCTTAGCTGCTTTGCTCTATCCGGATCAGTTCCTCTGTTTTAGGATACTGTCCTGTGCTTTTAGAGATGTTCACGGCGTGGGTTGGGGTGATCTCTGATGTGTCCTCTCTTTAGGTGTTTAGCACTGTATCTCAGGTAGAAGTATTCCTTTGAAGAAGAAAGTCTTTGTGTTTTCCATAACCGTCTGTCTACTGCCACTCTCCAGACTAGACTACTTTGGACTGACTACATGTGGGTCTACACTTCCTCTCCCCATGTGACAACTTCCTACAGGGTGTGCAACAGCTCCTTTGAGTGGTGGACAAGAGAGTGCAAGGAGAAAGAAAAAGATAGGTGGAAGAGAAGAGCAGCTCCCATTGGTGTGCAGATCACAAACAAACAATAACCCTTAGTTCACTAGAGCTGTGCAACATACATATAGAAATATACAAGTCATACATGACTTAAACTTGGGACCCCACAATGGTTTCTTATGGTTCTTATGACTGCAGGGTTGGCATCAGCACAGGGCATACTCAGGCAAGTGCCAGGGCCCACAGCGTCTTTAGGGGCCTGGAGAGAGCCTCAGTGGTGTAATGTTCAGTCTGCTAAATGTAGTGCAGTGTGAGTGGGCTGAATATTATAAGACACTGGAGTCCTAGCAGGACCTGCACAGAGAGAGAAAAGGGTGAAGGACCTGATCACATGACCTGAAGGTCGTCAACCTTACAGTGTGGAGAGCAGCCCAACAGGAAGAGGGAGAAGACTGACCTGTAAGTGCTGTGTGTTAGTGTCTGAGTGTGTCAGTCAGTGTCAGTTTGTGTGTCAATAATGTGTGTTGGTGGATGTTAGTGGTGTCTCAAGTGATTATGCATAGTGTTTGGATGATGGGTGCATAGTGGATGGATAAGGGGCCAGCTGAGGCGCCGTCACTCGAAGGCCTGCAAAAATCCGGAGCCGGCCCTATGTGACTGGATTAGGATGTGCCTTCTTCCTGAGAGGTCAGCGCAGTTTGGACTTCCCTCATAAAAACTATGACCCAGTCCTGAGTGAATCCTAAGGGAATTCTGTCCATTAACATATTACAAGAGGGCTGTATTTGTTCAATAAATTTTAGATGGATTGACAAGCCACAGAGGGTTAGGGGTGTCCACTCTGAGGTGGCATTTACACGGCTGCAAAAAAACAGACCTCAGAGTTCCCAGCAGGATTCATCATGATGCCGGAAGATCCAAAACAGTTTAGAAACTTGCCCTACTGTATTGACACAGCTGCGTGGCTGTGTCAGTACAGTAGCCAGGGCCGTATTTACCACTAGGCACCCGTGGTCCGGTGCCTAGGGCAGCACCTTGCAGGGGGGCAGCACCAGGGAGCAGGGGGACAGAAAAAACTATTTTTTTTTTATTTTATTTTTTTAGTTTCCCTCCTCCCGTTCAGACTTGCCAGTAAATCTGGTGTCTATTCCAGGGGGGTGGGGGGTATGGTGGTATTGGTCAGGTCTGGTATCGCCAATATGTGCGTGAAGATGGGGTGTCTTCAGGTTTAGTGCCTAGGGTAGCAGCAGCTGTTAATACAGCCCTGACAGTAGTACAGACATTTTTTGGGGATGTGTAAATGCCGGTCTGTTACCTATGTCAAGGCAAATGGAATATTTCTGTGAGGATTTCAGGATTGGATAGGAAAGGGATGAATAGATAGCTGAGGTGTCCAGAGCAGGTGTGTGGGGTGTATTTGCCCATACCCACCTGATCCAGGCCTCCGGAGCGATGTCTTCCAGGTTCCACGGTGTCCTCTTCTTCCCCGTCATCTATTTTCGGCTTTTTCTGGCGCTCCGTCGTCTATTTTCAGCTTTTTCGGCTTCCCGTCGCCTATCTTTGTCTTTTTCCGTCTTTTTGCATTCTACTGCCCCTAGCGGCTGATAAGTGAATATAATACACTTATCAGTAGCTTTAGGGTTGTAGGTAGGGTTTTTTTTTGTTTTACGCGCCCTACCGCCCCTGAGTGCTGATCAGCATCGCACGTAAGTACGCAGCCGATCAGCAACTCCTCCTTTTTGGCATAGGGTTTGTTTTTTTTTACCCCCTATATCCTACACTACATGAAATATAGTTTTACACTACATTACACTTTTACATACCCCATATAGTAATCCCCAGGATATCTCAGAAATAGTGCAAAGTGTGCTGTAACAGGGGGATCAGGAAGGACACAATTTTCTAGTGTGACACCTGTCCTGATCACCAGGATCGCTTCAAGGCGTACCACACGTCATTGGAGTTCTAAATTTTCTAAATTCCTTATTCCTATTTCAGGGGTCATGTTGATCCAGGAATTATTCTAATTGCCATTTTGAAGTCGGGAAAGAATTTTTCCCATGTGATGAAACTACTGTCGTCTGCCTCACAAGGGTTTTTTGGCCTCCTCTGGATCAACACAGGTTGAATTTGATGGACACCTGTCATTTTCAACCTTATAAACTAATAATTGGCATAATACCCCCAAATAAATTAAAAACTTTTCCCCAGCTAAGTAGGTATGGTCACCATTCCCATTAGAGGAGGCCATGTTGCATTTACAAAGCCCCTGTGCTGCCAGGACAGTAGAAACCCCCCACAAGTGACCCCATTCTGGGAACTACACTCCTCAAGGAATCTAACAAGGGGAGCAGCCGGGATATGGCCCCCTGGTAACGGGTACATTTGTGCCGCGAAAATGAAAAAAAAAATAGTATTTTTCATTTTCACAGCACATGTTCTACATATTTGCCCATCACCAGTGGGGTCCATATGCTCACTGCACCCCTTGTTAGATTCCTTGAGGGGTGTAGTTTCCAGAATGGGGTCACTTGTGGGGGGTTTCCATTGTCCTGGAAGCACAGGGGCTTTGTAAATGCACTATGCAAATATAAAACAATTACCGTTCGGCACTATGCGACATTTCAGCCAATAACAGGGTCAGGGCCGTTTCTAGCACCGTGCAGGCCGGGCCACTGCACGGGGCGCTGGCAGCTAGGGGGCGCCCTCCCTCACCACACACACACCTTCAGTGAGTCAGTGACGTTCTGCACAGGCAGCAGGCTTGGACTTCACAGTGCCCCCTCACACAGCACCTGGCTCCTGAGGCCTCCTTTGTGGCATGTGAGTAAAGAGAAGAGGAAAATGGAGGCAGCAGGGACTTCCCCACGTTCCCCTGCGGCTCTGCAGAGCATCCAGCACAGGCAGCAGCTCCTGTGTGACGTGTCTCCTCCCCCGACCCGGCCTGCACACAGCTGAAGAGAGCCACCCTGTAAGTGCTGCTGCTGTCTGCAGGGGTAGAGGGGGTCACTGTGGAGGATCAGCAGTGTAGTGTTGGGGTGTATGTAATTGTGGGGTGGAGGGTGATGGGCAGCTTCATACCCCACAGTCTATACTTTATCTTCCATCTAACTTCCCATCATCCTTTTCCCTTAGCTCAAGAGCCTCTGCAGCTTCAGTCCAGAGGAGGGGGTGGGGGAGGGTTATTAGCATAGGACCTCTGCCTGGTGGTTTAACCCTTCCTAGACTGCACCCAGCTACAAAAAGTTACTCCACTATATTTGTGTGTAAAGAGTTCAATGTGCAAAAGTATGTGTGATTTCTTATGGTATGTATAGTGTGCTGCTAATGTTCTATGTATTTGTGTTGTCCTGTGTTATGTATAGTGTACTGCTAATGCTCTATGTATGTGTGATGTCCTATGGTATGTATAGTGTGCTGCTAATGCTCTATGTATGTGTGATGTCTTATGTTATGTATAGTGTGCTGCTAATGCTCTATGTATGTGTGATGTCCTATGGTATGTATAGTGTGCTGCTAATGCTCTATGTATGTGTGATGTCTTATGTTATGTATAGTGTGCTGCTAATGCTCTATGTATGTGTGATGTCCTATGGTATGTATAGTGTGTTGTTTATGCTCTATGTATGTGTGATATCCTATGTTATGTATAGTGTGCTGCTATGCTCTATGTACTGTATGTGTGATGTCCTATGTTATGTATAGTGTGCTGCTATGCTCTATGTATGTGTGATGTCCTATGTTACATATAGTGTTCTATGCATGTGTGATGTCCATACTGTGTAGTATACTAGAGTGTGTATATGTGTGTGTGTGTTTATATATATATATATATATATATATATATATATATATATATATATATACACACACACATAGTATATATAAATGTATGTAAGTGCATATCTATCGATCTGTCTGTATATACTAGAGCCCTGTTGCCAAAATGGCCTAGAAACTGCCCTGAACAGGGTAATAATGTCCCGTTTGAAGTGTTCAATAAAACAATCTATGTATTGAAGGTATCAATAAAACAGTGCTGATAAGTAAATGCTGGAGTAGAAACTGACCTGTTCTTAGATGTAGGCGGCTGACTTCAGGGCCAGGATGATGAATTTGCCGATGATGTGCGTAGTAGTAGTGGTTGTATCCACATCGGCGGTCAGCATATAGATGAATGGTACAGATAATTGGACTCGTATCCACGTCGGTGATCAGCAAATAAATAAATAGTTGAGGATATTTAAACTTGTGTGTCCAACAGATAGATCTTTCTTCTGGCAGATGGCGCGCTCCGGACGGTAGCGTGCACACTTCTGCCGTGCGGTAACATTCAGTCACTGACAGACTGTGTGACGTCACAGCAGTTGCAACGGATCCTTCATCATCCTGGCCCTGAAGTCAGCCGCTTACATCTAAGAACAGGTCAGTTTCTACTCCAGCAGTTACTTATCAGCACTTTTTTATTGTGATACCTTCAATACATAGATTGTTTTATTGAACACTTCAAACGGGGCATTATTACCCTGTTGTTGGCCGACACTTCGGCATAGCACGGAACGGTAATTGTTTTATATTTGCATACTGCTTTTACCCACAGTGTGCAGATCGCTGCACCACGCTGCTTTACTTTTCCAGGATCCTGACAGGCAGCGCGGGTATTTCTCTTGCTTTGTGAATGCGACATGGCCTCCATCCTCCATTCTAGCCTCTAAACGGCGCTCTGTCACTTTGGTGGCTTGTACTGTGCCCATATAGCACATTATGTTCACATGTGGGGTATTTTCATACTCAGGGGTAATTACCCTACATGTTTTGCATTTATATTCTCTTTTAACCCCTTGTGGAAATGAAAAAAATTAAGGCTAGACGAACATTTAGTGTAAAAAAATTTAGAATTTACACATTAATCTAGTCTTGATTTTTTCATTTTAACAAGGGGTTTAAAGATTAAAAAAAAAACACAAAATGTGTAGAGCAATTTCTCCCGAGTACGGAAATACCCCAAATGCGGACTTACGGCGCCATGCGGCTGCAAGGCGAGCCTCCGAAGGGAAGGAGCACCATTTGGCTTTTGGAGTCTGGATTTGGCTGGAATGGATTTTCGAATTTCGTATTTAAAAAATAGAACACACAATATGTGTAGAGCAATTTCCCCAGAGTCCATAAATAAACCACATGTGGACATAAAGCGCCATGTGGACGCAGGGTAAGCCTCCGAAGGGAAGGAGCGCCATTTGGATTTTGGAGGTTGGATTTGGCTAGAATGGATGATGAACGCCATGTCGCATTTGCAAAGTTCTCTTGCTGCCAAGACAGTGAAAACCCCCCACAAGTGACCCCATTATGGAAACTACTTCCATTAAGGAATCTAACAAGGGGTGCAGTGAGGATATGTACCCCTTGATGACGGCCACATTTGTGCTGTGAAAGTGAAAACATTTAAATGTTCACTTTCACGTCAGATTGTTCCACATTTGTGCCCGCCACCAGTGGGGTCCATATGCTCACTGCACCCCTTGTTAGTTTGCTTAAGGGGTGTAATTTCCAGAATGGGGTCACTTGTGGGGGGTTTCCACTGTTTTGGCTGTATGTGGGCTTTGTAAATGCGACATGTATTTCCGTACTGCGCTACGCGTTTTGTGTTTTTTTTTTTTTTATCCCTTTGTAAAAACGAAAAATTGAAGGCTAGAACAACATTTTAGTGTAAAAAATAAAATTTTTCACGCCACATTGTTGCTCACCGCACCCCTTTTTACATTCCTCGAGGGGTAAACTGTAGTTTTCTAAATGGTGTCCCTTTAGGGGTGTTTTTTATGTTTTGGCACCCCAGAGCCTCTGCCAACCTGAAGTGGTACAGTCAAAAATGACCAAACATAACGGAGGCATTGAAATTCACTAGGCGCTCCTTTATATCTGAGGCTTGTGGTTGTGTCAAATAGCGCCACATATGGGATATTTCTATAAACTGCAGAAAAGGGGCAATAAATATTGAGGTCCATTTTTCTGGTAATATGTTTATAATTATGAAAGATATTGGATTACAATAAAGTTTCTGCACAGAAAATAAAATTTTAAAATTTAAAATTTTCTTACACATTTAGCTTTTATTTCTGTGACTCACCTAAAGGGTTAAAACACTTTCTGGATGTGCTTTTGCACAGTTTGGGGGTGCAGTTTCTAAAACGGGGTACTTTGTGTGCCTTTTAACATACAGTCCCCTCAAATACACTTCAAACGTGAATTAAAAGACTCATTTCGAAACCGCTCCGGTTCCTTTCTCAAGAGTCATGACTCTTAAGAAAGGAGCCGGAGCGGTTCCAAAACGCGTTGAGTCTTTTAATAAATTTTATACATATATTTTTTAGTTTTAATATTTTTTTGTTGGACCTGCGCCCTCACACCTGTGTGTTTGTGGTTGGAGGAATCGTTGCTCTATTAACATATAAAGTAGACATATTGCTAATGCTATTTAATATCTAATTTATGTGGCATAACCATTTTCCTTACAAGCAGAAAATACAATTTTCTCAATTTTTCATGTTATTTTGTTTTTTTTTCAAAAAGATAGGCTGTAAGTATTGACTCCAGTTTACCATGTCACAAGTTCGGTTTGGTCAGTTTAACTTTGGCAAAAAGCTTGGTACTAAACCCTAGCTTCATCAATAGCCCTAAAACCTGTGTACATCACAGTCTGGTTAGGTCAACTAGCAGTATATCTAAGTACATTTCACCTGTTTTTAAAGTAAAGGTAATATCAACATTTTAGCAAAAAGTAAGGATCTGGGTAAACAAATGATACCCGCTGGTAACTAACAGCTTGTTAAAAAATATACTGCACTATTGGATTTTTTAAAAGCTTTTTTTAACCCCTTCCCGCAAAAGGACGTGCCGGCACGTCCTGCTGCAGATGGGGAAGTGCAGAGAGGGGTCGCGCAGCAACCCCGCTTTGAACCGACGCAATCCCGCCTGCTTTCTAATTGTTAGTTCACTTTTCATCCAATGTTTAATAGTTGGGGGTGAGGGGTCTGTTGATGGCCGCTGGTATCACCTTGTTGGCAGATCCTGCACAGGATAGTTGACGATATTCAAAAAACATTGGAAGTTAAAGGGCTATTCCACTTAAACCTAACTTTTCTTATGTTGCTGTCCATGATGAGACTAATAATTCCTTCCATTATTATCTATTCAGTTTCCTTCTCCCAGTTCTTATCTGCTGCTTTCTGCTGAAATCACAAAAATCTGTGTGTTCTCTCTGTCGCCCCCTCCTCCCTCCTCCCTTCTGAGACATCAGATGTTAACAAGTCTTTGACTGGCTTCATCTGCAACTCCGTAGCTTGTTTGTAAAGCTGGAAGGGTTACCGACGGTGAGTTCATCAGCAATTGGCCTCAGATTAACCCTTCCAGCATTACAAAGAATCTACAATGTTGCAGATAAAACCTTCCAGGGACTTGTTTACATCAGGTGTCTCAGAAGGGAAGGGGGTGGGGAGACAGTGGGAATAGCTCACACACAGATTTTTGTGTCTTCAGCAGAAAGCAGCAGCTGAGAACTGGGGGAAGAGACTAAATAGATAATAACAAAAAATTTGGAAGGAATTGTTAGTCACTATGGACACCAACATATAAAACTGTATGTTTAAATGGAATTCCCCTTTAATAATAAAGTTGTTTAAAACATAGGCCTTGTAAAGAACAGTTTCCTAAGAGCCCTTTTCACATCCTTATTTCTCAGGGCATAGATAATAGGATTTAATGCTGGTGTGATGACTGTGAAGAGGATTGCAGTCAGTCTGTCTTGTTCCAAGGAGTCTTTAGTAGCCGGTCTTAGATACGTGAAGAAAGCGGTTCCATAATATAAAAGCACCACAGTGAAGTGGGAGGTGCAGGTGGAGATGGCTTTACTTTTACCCTGCTCTGAATGGAGGTTCTGGAGATGGGTTGCAATAAAGCTATAGGAGACGATTATTAGAATGAATGACCCTACAGCTACAGAGCCCGTAACAATACTGACCAGGCTCTCATTGATACGTGTGTCGGTACAGGCCAACTTCAACAGAGGTTTAATATCACAATAGAAATGAGTTATTTTATTCTTCTGGCAGAAAGGAAGTCGGGAAGTTAAAATTGTATGGGACAGCGAGTAGAGAAACCCAACGAGCCAGGACGTGAAGGCTAGCTGGAAACAGACTTCCCTCGCCATAAGGACATGGTACCTCAATGGGTTACAGATGGCAACGTATCTGTCATAAGACATTGATGAGAGGAGCATGGCTTCTGTGCTTCCCAAGAAGTGAAAGATGTGGAGCTGGGTTATACAGGCTCGGAAGGATATTTTCTTGTCTTCTACAAGTAATCCAGACAACATCTTGGGAACCGTTGTGGTGGCATAGAAGAAATCCAAGAATGAAAGGTTTCCTAATAGAAAGTACATTGGGGTGTGAAGACCACGATCGGCAATAACCACTGCCACAATGCTTACATTGCCAACAAAGCTTAAGAGGTAGAACATAAGAAAAGTGATGAAGAGAGCAATCTGTAGCTGAGGGAGGTCGGTGATTCCTTGAAGTATGAACTCTGTTACCAAGGTCTCATTAACTTCTTCCATGTGAATCTGTAGGCAAAATGTTCAAAGCTTATTATAACATATTATTATCTCCCAAAGTACACAATGAAGGAATGACTATGTATTGTTTTTAGACTTTTTTTTTTTTTTTAAATCAACAGGTGTCAGAAAGTGCCAGAGATTTGTAAATTACTTATATTATAAAAACTCAAGTCTTCCAGTACTTATCAGCTACTGTATGTCCTACATCTATATGTCTATGACTATGACATACAGCAGCTGGTAAATTACAAATCTCTGGCATTTTCTGACACCAATTGATCTGAAAGAACTATTTTACTCTTGGAGTTGCCCTTTAATTGGTGAATAAATGAAAACATCTCCCACTCTTGCTTTAAATGACCCCTGCCAGTGCCTGCACACCCTAGTTTGTGGGACTATTCTTTAGGAATAAGGATCAATTTAACATGTATATTTTGTATATTGAACTCATAGGTTTGACAGCAGCTTGTACTTAAAGGGGCGCTTCAGAAAAGAAAAAAATGCTCAAAGTAACTGTCACGTCCGGGGCAGGGAAGAGTGAGCCCTATTCTAAACCCAGACCCCTATCCCTACCTGCTTGGACGACCTGCCCTAAACAGCAGTCCCCAACTGGGCGGCGGTCCCTACACTGGCTAAGTGCAGGAAGGGAGATGAAACAGTACAAGTCTGGAGGAAGCAAGGGCAACAACAAAAACAGGAGAACTACAAGTCCCAGCAGAACTAGCCGTTAAGGCTAGACAAAGGAGAAAGATAAACCAAATACCAACAAGCCAGGTCAAACCAGGAAGTACGTCATACACAGAATCACAATCCAGAAGTACCACAAGTCCAAGCCAGAAGTCAAACAGAGAAAGCAGTCCAGGGAAACAAAGAACAAACCAAACAAGCCGAGTCAGAACCAGGAGGTCACGTCAAATCCAAATCAGAATCCAAAAGGCAAGTCCACAATATAGATGAAGAGGTCAAACACAGAAAGGAGCACACAATAAACGCACGAGCCAGCCAAAAGACTTGATCACGGGCGAGGCATGGAAGCCTCCACCTGTTTAAATCAGAGCAGGGAGGAAGTAAGGAGGGAGCATCAGCTCTGATTGGACCGGCGTCTCTGTACTCTGACAGGCTGAACAGCATGCCTGTCAGACAGTCCAGACGCCTCCCCACTTTCCAGCTGGTGTGCTGAGAGAGCAGTGGAGGCATCAGCAGGTATGTTCATAACAGTACCCCCCCTTTTATGAGGGGCCTCAGGACCCTTAGATGGACTGGGCTTGTCTGGATGAGATTCATGAAATTTCTGAATCAATTTGTCTGCATGGATAGATTTAACAGGGACCCATGATCTCTCCTCTGGACCGTACCCTCTCCAGTGAACCAAGTACTGCCAAGAATTTCTGACTTCGCGAATATCTAAAATTCTAGAAACCTCATACTCAAGTTCACCTTGAATCTCCACAGGAGCAGGAGGTTTCTTGGACACGGAAAGAGAAGGAACATATTTTTTTAACAAAGACCTATGAAATGCATTGTGAATCCTGAATGAGTCAGGCAATTTCAGACGATAGGATACTGGGTTTATTCTTTCCACAATGACATACGGACCAATAAAACGAGGTGCCAGTTTCCCAGATGGTACTTTAAGACGGAGATTACGAGTGGACAACCAAACCTTCTCCCCCACTTCAAAAACGTAACCACATAAACGTCTTTTATTGGCATTTTTCTTTTGGATGCCCTGGGACTCCTTCAGGTTCTACTGAACCTGGTCCCAGACTGTGCACAGATCAGTGATGATAGCATCCGCTTCAGGATTATCAGACACATTATCGGAAAGAGAAGAATACCTAGGATGGAATCCGTAGTTACAGTAAAATGGTGACATTTTAGAAGATGCATTGTCATGATTATTTAACGCAAATTCAGCTAATGGAAGATAAGAGACCCAATCGTCTTGATGATCAGCAATATAACAACGCAAGTATTGCTCAACAGATTGGTTAACTCGTTCAGTTTGTCCATTGCTCTCTGGATGAAAGGCTGATGAGAAGGACAAAGTAGTACCTAACCTCCTACAGAAGGCTCTCCAAAATCTAGAAACAAATTGTACCCCTCTATCAGAAACAATGTTGACTGGAACACCATGTAACCGTACAACATGTCTAATGAATAGTCCTGATAATTCCTTAGCAGAAGGTAAACCATGTAAAGGAATAAGATGACACATTTTGCTGAACCGATCAATAATTACCCAAATCACAGTTTTCCCTTGAGAAGCAGGTAGATCTGTCATGAAATCCATTGATATGTGAGTCCATGGCCTAAGTGGAATAGGCAATGGACAAAGCTCCCCAGCAGGTCTCATTCTGGGAACTTTGGCCTGTGCACAGGTCTCACAAGATGCAACATATGCTTTAATATCCCTGCCCATAGAAGGCCACCAATATCCACGAGACACTAATGCTCTTGTTCCAGCCACTCCAGGATGTCCTGACAAAACAGAATCATGCAGCTCATTTAATAAGCGAAATCTGAATTGACTAGGAACAAATAACTTATTCCTAGGAGTGTCTTTAGGGGCAAGGTTTTGATTGGTTTTGATTTCAGATGCCAAATCTGGGGTAATAGCTGATATAACAATTCCCTTTTGCAAGATGGGTTCAGGATTGGATGTTGGAGTATGGCTGGAACAAAAGCTACGTGATAAGGCATCTGCCTTGATGTTCTTAGACCCAGGTCGGTAAGTAATCACAAAATCAAACCTAGTAAAAAACAATGCCCAGCGAGCCTGATGGGGGTTAAGACGTTTAGCAGATTCCAAAAAGGTTAGATTCTTGTGATCAGTCAAAACAGTAACTTGATGCTGTGCACCTTCGAGGAAGTGGCGCCATTCCTCGAAGGCCCACTTGATTGCAAGCAATTCTCTATTTCCTATGTCATAGTTTCTCTCAGTAGAAGAAAATTTGCGAGAAAAGTAAGCACAAGGTCTGAGATTGGTAAGAGCAGAAGTACCATGAGACAAGACTGCCCCCACCCCAACCTTGGAAGCATCAACTTCCACCACAAAAGGCCTTGTCTGGTCAGGCTGAGTTAACACTGGGGCCTTAGTAAAACAATCCTTTAAGGCCTCAAATGCTGCTGTGGCCTCAGGTTGCCAGTGTAGTAGGTCCGCCCCTTTTTTGGTCATGTCAGTAAGGGGTTTCGCTATTTCAGAAAAGTTTTTAATGAACTTTCTGTAATAATTAGCAAACCCAAGAAAGCATTGCAGTGCTTTTAATGATGAGGGACGGACCCAATCTACAATGGCCTGGACCTTGGCAGGATCGATTTTAAAAGCATTAGGGGTCAAGATGTACCCCAAGAAAGGCACCTCCTGAACCCCAAACACACACTTCTCTAGTTTTGCAAACAAAGAATTCTCTCGAAGTTTTTGTAACACCATTCGTACATGCTGAACATGTGAAGACCAGTCAGAGGAGTAAATCAGGATATCATCCAGATAAACAACAAGAAATTTGCCTATAAATTCTCGAAAAATGTCATTCACCAAGTTTTGAAACACTGCTGGGGCATTACTTAATCCGAAGGGCATAACAAGATATTCAAAATGCCCCTCCGGAGTGTTGAAAGCGGTTTTCCACTCATCCCCTTCCTTAATTTTGATGAGGTTGTAAGCCCCCCTAAGATCAAGCTTGGTGAACCAAACAGCTCCTATGATCTGATTGAATAAATCGGGAATTAATGGAAGGGGGTATTGGTTCTTAATTGTTATCTTATTTAATTCCCGATAATCAATACAAGGTCTGAGACCACCATCTTTTTTCCCCACGAAGAAAAAACCTGCCCCCATAGGAGAGACAGAGGGACGAATATGGCCTTTTTGGAGACTTTCTTGAATGTATACTTTCATGGCCATTCTCTCAGGTCCGGATAAGTTATATATCCTACCTCAAGGATACTTAACATTAGGTACCAGATCAATAGCACAATCATACATTCTATGTGGGGGAAGTTTTTCAGACTCTTTCTCAGAAAACACATCCTCATAATCCTGAATAAAACTTGGAATTTTACTCAATTCCAAACTGGCAAGACTTACAGTCATACAATCTTTTAAACATGAAGAGCTCCATTTTACCAGTTCTCCAGACTCCCAATTAAACACAGGATTATGGGCCTGGAGCCAGGGTAACCCCAGAATGATGTCTGCTGGTAGTTTCTCCATAACAAATAAGGTACAATGCTCAGAATGTATAGAACCAACCACCATCTTAACTGCAGGAGTGACATACTGAATCAACCCCTTTTTTAATGGGGTAGTATCAACTGCTGTAACCCTCACAGGTTCAGGGAGAGACTGCAGAGGGATTTTCAGAGAAGTAGCAAAACCAAAATCAATGAAGTTAGAAGCAGACCCTGAGTCCACAAATGCAAGGCCTGATCTCTCTTGATCGTCATAACAAACAGTAACTGGTAACAATACCTTTTTGGAGACAATTGGAATTACCTGATCGCCTAGGTGGTCTCCCCGGTAACCACCTAGGCGCTGAAGTTTCCCTGCTGTGGTCTTTTAGTGCAGTCCTTTAGCAGATGATCAGCTCCACCACAATAAAGACAGAGTCCTTTAGACATGCGGAATCTTTTTCGCTCTTGAGCCGACATGCTTCCGATCTGCTTGGGCTCGCCTTTAGACCCTGGACCCTCGACTGCAGACTCGAGCGAAGAGTGTACCCCAGTTGTGCGTGACACAGATGGTGTGGTCCGTTCTTTACGTCGTTCACGAAGCCGTCTGTCAAGTCTTATAGCAAGGGACATAGCCTCGTCCAGTGATGTAGGAGGGGAATAACCAACAAGCATGTGTTTAACAGAGTCAGACAGATCTAAACGAAATTGGTAACGTAAAGCTGGGTCGTTCCATCCAGAAGCAATACACCACTGGCAGAATTCAGCACAATAAACTTCCACAGTTCTATTACCCTGCTTAACAGACGCCAACTTACTCTCAGCTACTGCTGTGCGATCAGGATCATCATACAAAAGACCTAAGGCATCAAAAAACTGGTCCACAGATGCTAATTCAGGTGCATTGGGGGGTAGGGAAAATGCCCACTTTTGGGGATCCCCTTTGAGAAGGGAAATGACAATGCCTACCCTTTGAGTCTCAGACCCTGATTAGTGAGGTCTAAGCTTAAAATACAGTTTACAACTATCTTTGAAAGCAGCAAACTCCTTCAAGTCACCAGAAAAACGGTCAGGGAGACTAACCTGTGGTTCCAAAGGAACCACTGGAGCAGCAACTACTGGCTGCGGCTGGGACATTTCCTGATGCTGAACCCGTTCAGCCAAATCTTGAACCATCTGAGTCAAACCCTGCATCTGTTCTACCAAGGCTGTCATAGCCTCCATATTGAGGCACAAAGAGGAGGGAAAAAAATAAAATAAATATATATATATATATATATATATATATATATATATATATATATATATACTCTCTTGGCCCGTGATACTGTCACGTCCGGGGCAGGGAAGAGTGAGCCCTATTCTGAACCCAGACCCCTATCCCTACCTGCTTGGACGACCTGCCCTAAACAGCAGTCCCCAACTGGACGGCGGTCCCTACACTGGCTAAGTGCAGGAGGGGAGATGAAACAGTACAAGTCTGGAGGAAGCAAGGGCAACAACAAAAACAGGAGAACTACAAGTCCCAGCAGACCTAACCGTTAAGGCTAGACAAAGGAGAAAGATAAACCAAATACCAACAAGCCAGGTCAAACCAGGAAGTACGTCATACACAGAATCACAATCCAGAAGTACCACAAGTCCAAGCCAGAAGTCAAACAGAGAAAGCAGTCCAGGGAAACAAAGAACAAACCAAACAAGCCGAGTCAGAACCAGGAGGTCATGTCAAATCCAAATCAGAATCCAAAAGGCAAGTCCACAATATAGATGAAGAGGTCAAACACAGAAAGGAGCACACAATAAACGCACGAGCCAGCCAAAAGACTTGATCACGGGCGAGGCATGGAAGCCTCCACCTGTTTAAATCAGAGCAGGGAGGGAGTAAGGAGGGAGCATCAGCTCTGATTGGACCGGCGTCTCTGTACTCTGACAGGCTGAACAGCATGCCTGTCAGACAGTCCAGACGCCTCCCCACTTTCCAGCTGGTGTGCTGAGAGAGCAGTGGAGGCATCAGCAGGTATGTTCATAACAGTAACAAGTCAGAAAGTTTTACAGATTTGTAAATGACTTCTATGTAAAAACCTCTTGTCTTCCAGTACTTATCAGCTGCTGTATGTGGTGTTTTCTTTCCAGTCTGACACAGTGTTCTCTGCTGCCATCTCTGTCCATGTCAGGTACTGTCCAAAAGCAGTAGTAAATCTTCATAGGAAACCTCTTCTGCTCTGGACAGTTCCTGTCACGGACAGAGATGGCAGCAGAGAGCACTGTCCAATGAAGCGAGACAACACCAGTTTCACTTAAACATTTTCTTTTGTATTTTTCTTTTTGGCAAAAACATCCTTATAACAATAACTCACTGCAGTGTGAAGAATCCGCACAAGTCTTTAAGCAAAGTTCATTTGCCCTAGCCGGACTAGCCAAGATCCATGCTCGTGATGAGCTACCAGCTGCACTCACGGGTTAGCGTTGGCCGACGATCCACGTCTACACGTCTTCAACGTTTCACGTGCACGATAGCTTCTTTCTCAGGCATTGTCACATGATCACCCACCACCAATTTTATGCCTAGGAAGTCTCGCTAGAGCCCTTCCGCGGCATCTAAAAACAAAACAAAGGTCAATTATCATTACATAATTATTTTCCTCTTACAATCATACCCTGCATTTTTCTTTATAAATACCAAAATATAATGATCAATAGAGACCTCTGTTAGTCATGTAACTGATTATTCCACCATAATTTATAGAAATACATTAAATTACACTTTTCATCAATTCCCCTCGGGTTTACTGTATCCAAAGTCTGTATCCAATACACTTCTCGTTGTAATAATTTTTCTCTTTATCTTCTCGTCACTCACTCCTTCAACGTCCTCCAGTACTTACCATTTCAGTTCACTGACATTATGTTTTCTCTCATCGAAGTGTTGGACCACTCCTGTCTCGCCATATCTACTTATCTCCTCCATGTTACCCTCCTGTAAGCCTCTTCTAATTGCTGCCCTGTGTTCACCCAACCGGACCTTTACACTCTGGGCAGTCTGCCCCACATAGCAGAGTCCACGGGGACATTTCAGAAGGTTTACCACTTGTCTGCTGTTACATGAATACCAACTTTTCAATTTTATAGGAGTCCCCTTTTCTTTGGATGCATCATGTTACTCCCTACGATAATGACATTGCAATTCTGGCAATTGTTACATGGGTAAGTCCCTTGTTTTTTGGTTCTCAAGAATTTCTGTCTAGAGGCTCTTTTCTTTTTGAAATCTGCTCTTACTAGATGGTTTGCAATGGTCTTACCTCTTTTTTACACAAATTTAGGAGGATTGGAAAACAACCTCCCATATTTTGGTTTAAACTGAAGCATATTCCAATGTTTGCAAATTACTTGTTTGACCATATTTGCATGTCTATCATATGTAGAGACAAACATTAATTCATTTCCTTCTCTTTTCTTTTTTTTACTAGTCCTACTTCCTGTCAGGATGGGGAGGTAGGGATAAGACGCCCACTGTCCCTACCTACTTGCCTCAATCGGCCCTAAGAAGCTGCGGACAACCACAAAGACATTTCCTATACTGAATAAGTGTAACACAGAACAAGACAGACAGACAAACACAATGAAGGGAAGTCAACAAGCCAAATCAGAACCAAACGGGCAGCGCAGTATAAAAATGGGAGATCAAAGGGATAGTCAAAGGTCAGGTGGGAGGTCAGGTAACAAGTCAAGCAAGCAGAGGAATTAGAAACAGGGATCGCAGGAGTAGACAGGGGGAGCTGGGATCAGGGTGTGAACCTTAATAGCCAGCAATAACAGACTGGCCACTGCTTTCATTTCTGAGGATCAAGAGCCCGGTCTGGATCCCCATTGGTCTGGCGCTCTGATCCTCTAGGTTCCGGACAGGCAGAGGCATGTGTCAATCAAACAACACTGCTCAGCTGCAGTGATCAAGGCTAGCAGTGAGCAGTGTAAATCCTGCATTGCCAGGAGGCTGAAAGGCAAGCGGGTTTGTCACACAAAAAGTAAAAACAGGCCCAGTTCACACCAGGCTCACTGCACATTCTTGACACTTCCTCTCCCACCTTTATTAGCTCGTCCTTCTTATACCCTCTTCTAACATAAGTTTCTCTTTATTAATTTGATACTCGGAATCTGTAATACGTATTCTTCTTATTCGGACAAACTGCCCTCTAGGAATTCCTTTAAATGTTTGTGGAGAATGAGCACTACTTCTCAGGAGTGTGTTATTCCTATCTGTTGGATTAGAAAGTAAAGTAGTGGCGATCTTACCCGGTTCATTCTTCCTTACTTCTACATCAAGATAATGGATACAGTTTTTGCCACAAAGAGCACTGTGTCAGACAGGAAAGCATACACCACTTCCTGCAGGACATCCAGCAGCTGATAATTTACAAATATATAACCTTCTAAAACCAGTTAATGTGGAAACATTTTTTTTTTCATTCAGACAGAGCAGTCTGCATGTGAAATGATTCAGATTGTAGAGAATATGAGCAAAGTTTTTTTTAAATAAAGGGCTATTGGAAAAAAAATATTACTTTTCCCCATAATAATACAATGTAACGATAAGTACATTTATGTCAAAGATGCTGCTAGCATGTAGCAAGGACGGTATTTTTTCTGATATAGTATATGTTAATTTTCCCCTAATTGCACAATAATGAAAAAGTCGATCTGTACTACAAAAAGAAGAAGAAGAAGAAGAAGAATCGGGCAATGCAGACAGAGCACTGGTAAGGTAAATTATTAATGCCAATGAACAATATACAGTACAATGTAAAAAGCAGTCAATGCACTAGAGAATATAAATCTAAGCTTTGAGACTGCTAGAATAAAACTAAGAGTGGTGACTAATAGTACAAGGAATGGATTGTACTTACAATGGATAAGAGGATTGTCCACAGCTGGTGCAGGTACTGTATTTTGGCCTTCACTTTAGCACAAAGACTAATCCTCTCAACATCCCCCAATTTATGTTAGGTTCTTGAACCCAAGGGAGCTAGTTGCACCCTGAAGGACCGGTGGAAGTGTCAGTGGGATAATTATTTTGTGGGTTCTCTAGATAATTTTATACTTGTTGTTCTACAATTAGCACACTCTTTGCTGAGGATGCTGAGCATTATTGAAGACATACATCTGCCTACTATAGTTACAATATATTATCCAATTAGACATAGACAGTTTGGTTCAGAACCTCCGTAAAGAGTTTCTGCTATGTCTGAGCCTGTTGAGGCCTCAGTGTTGTTCTCTGCCCGTAAAGTATTGCCAACACTGAGCTTTTGACTATGATTCAGTGTGTATGTTTCCTACCAATCTGAACTCTGTCTTATTCCAGCACTTGATGTGTGGTGATTGACATGTTCTGCCAAACCCATCCGGGTTCTTCTGGTAGCCTTAGCCCAGCTGCATATTGTTTAGATTGAGTAATGATGGACATGTTCCTTCTCCACTTATCTTTCTTCCTTGTAAGTTTGTGTTCTATGTGGTCTGGAGGTCAGAGGACTGGTCCAATCACGCCCTGGACCGGCATCTCATAAGAAGTCCACTTGTGCTGTAGAACATTGCTTGTGATAGTCTCTTGTAGCATGAGCTGCATTTAGTATTGGATTGGATTGCATAGTAGTTTGACCTCTATTCTGCCTGCTGTTTTTGTATTGTTCTGCTATCTCCTGTTTGTCCTGTATCTGCTTGACTATTTTTATTGTGTGGTACTCGGCCAGGTACTGTGATGTTGTTTGTTGTGACGCCAGCACTGTAGTAGTGCACAGGTGTGATGTTGGTACCTGTGTGTGCCGGTTTATGTCCCCAAATGGTCGGTAACCTCCGGGTTTGTTGCGGGTCCCTTGGGCACTTGTCACAGCAACCTGGAGTGGTAGAGGACCCAACTGGGATGTCGGTACTGCCGCCAACAGAAAGGGGAAAACTCAAGGTAAACAATGATGTGTGTGGGTGCTGGTGCAGGTAGATAAGACCGTGCGTTTTGTACAAAAATAGAACACATTACTGAACGAAGTTACAGGTGAACAGTACACTTACAGATACAGTAGTGCAAATCTTGACAAACGTGGTTTCTGACAGCAGAATGAGACCAGTGCTTTTAGAAGTAAGTGCTTGTGCAGTGAGTGCTTTGTGAAGAGAAGGAAAAGGAGACGAGTTGCCAGAGGAGCCCTGCCCAATGTAGAATATGTGCTCGACCGCAACAATTTGACTGAAGAGAATATAGAGACTGACTGTGAGAATAAGGGCCTTGTGTAAGCCCCTTCAGCTGGGGATTTTATAGACATCAACATAAAAGGAGAATATGTCAGCTCACCCTTGATAGCCACAATTAGCGCAGGTGTGTGTGGACCTCCTGGAAGTGAAGCACGTTCTGGCTGTTTTGCGGGCCGCAACCCGGAAAGTCCATGAAACGAAAAATTTCATCCATGGCTTCAATAAAATTATGGTAGCTTTATTGGGTCATTTTTTGTTTTCTTTTTTTGTGATGACCCAATAAAGCTACCATAATTTTATTGAAGCCGTGGATGGAATTTTTTGTTTCATGGATTTTATAGACATACCTCCTGCTTCTTGCAGTGTTTATAGAGAAAAGACTTGTCCCTCAGCAAAGACCCTGGTGTTCCTAGTGTGGGCAAGGGTGGTCCTAGGTGGCTTTTCTCCCCTACGTGGAGCTTAGCATTGCATAACTGTAGTGGTTGCTTGTATTAAAAAATAAAGTCTTTACCTGCATCTGTCTCTGGTCCCCGTCAAGGGTTCTGGCCAAAGCCAGGTCCTGGTTTAACTTCTGCAGGGACTTGGTATCTGTGTGTCTTCTCTTACTAACTAGAGACTGACTCACTTCCTTCACCAGGTTAACTTCTCCTACAGGGGTAAATCTTAACCCTCCTGTGAGTGGTGGGGCTGAATGTGGGTGAGAGAGGCTAGATAGGATAGGACAGAAAGAAAGAGCACTTGTGACTGGTCAGCAAAGAAACACATGACATAAAACAGTTAACCCATTACTCTTCAGCTGTGTACATAGAAAATAAAGACAGTGGTGACACCTAGTGGTGAAAACAAGGCACTTAATCTCCCACTTGTTCAACCTGAGTGAAAAACTTACTGGGGTGCATATACAACACCTGTACTGGGACATCACAATTATGTTTGTCGTTCTTGTCTCATTCTGTGTTTAACTTGCCTAGCTTTCCTAGTATCCATGCATTTTTGAAACTCTACTAAGACGCCTTTTGTGAAAATTCCTAAAAAAAACAAAAACAAAAGAGCACACAATGTTACCATAAAAACACCACTGACCTCTGCTTTTTTCAGTTCAACAACCCCAAAAAGTCAATATATATGATAAATATCATCAATGTCTTAACCCAAATATCCGTTAGAATATAATCTGATTAGAATCAAAAAAATTGAAGCTCTGTTTAAGTGTTTCAACTATACAGTAGATAGGAAATGGTTTCTTATCTGTAAACAAGGACTATGATTAAGTATGTTCAAGTACTATGTAATATGAAACATAAAGGGGTTCTTTCATAAAGAAAACAGGGTCTATAGTGTTGTGTTTGGGGAATTATCTTGTATATGAGACAGTACTGGGAGGGATTACCTACTAAATGGTGCACTGTTAGGAAATTAACTACTTTTTGGGACACTATACTAGGACTACCTACTGAATGGGGAAAATAGTTGGGTAATTACTTTGTGGGGGCATTATTAGGGATACAGTAATTACTGTGTGGAGGCACTTTTAGGGAAACTACCATGTGGTCTCACTGTTATGGGGTAACTTCTGTATGGGGCACTATTGTTAAAGGGAACTAAGCAGCATATTTGTTGGGGGTTCCAGGCTCCGTAGTTTTCATATCCGGTAAAATACTTTTTAATTCCATGCGTGATGCAGGGGGAGATCCGTAAACTAGTTATCTGGGCTGGCACTAGAACCGCTCTCTGTCCTGTCTGGGTGATTGACAGGCAAGGAGGCCAGTTAGTTGCTTTGGCCTTCAGCCTCCCATTAGCAGCATGGCGGTGGGTGGCTACAGTGCTGCCTGTTAACCTTTCATAATGAACTATATAATTTTGCAGCCTGGGCGACAGGCGCAGAAAGCATGTGGGCAGAGAATGGGTGGGTGGGACACACTGCAGCGTCGGCAGTGACTAAAAACGTACAAGCCTTTATTTCTTTGGACATTTATGCCTTTCAACGCCCCTGTATGTTCCTTCTTTCATTGCCCCATGCACTAGGAACATATGTAAACATATAAACAGGATGAGCAGCCTCTGTACACATTAAAGGAGAAGTCCACCAAATTTTTTTATTTGTATTGTATTGTATCCCCCCAAAAGTTATACAAATTATCAATATACACTTATTACACACATGAAGTGCTTTTTTCCCTGCATTCACTTCCTGGATAAAATGACGATGTCACGTCCTGCATAAAATGGTGATGTCACGTCCTGACTCCCAGAGCTGTGCGGGCTGTGGCTGCTGGAGAGGATGATGTCAGAGGGATGCTCAGTGTCCCTCCAGTGCCCTGTGTCCCTCAGTGTCCCCCTGCCATCATCCTCTCCAGCAGCCACAGCCCGCACAGCTCTGGGAGTCGGGTGGTGACATCACCATGTTATCCAGGAAGTGACATCACCATGTTATCCAGGAAGTGACATCACCATGTTATCCAGGAAGTGACATGACAATGTTATCCAGGAAGTGAAGCCTTGATGCAGTAGTAAGTGCAGGGAATAAAGCACTTTATAATCATTTCCCGTAATAAGTGCATATTGGTGATTTGTATAACTTCTGGGAGACAATACACAATACTTTAATACAAATGTTTGCCGGACTTCTTCTTTAATGTGCCAGGAGCTGAAAATTAACCCCTTAAACGCCTGCCTGTCATTAAACATTTATAGGGATCGTAAAGTTTAAGGGGGTCAGTGACAGGAGGAGCGGGGGAGGTAATACTATGCTATGTGCAAAGCGCCAATAATGCTGAACAACCTTTTGCAATGCTATAGCATTAATCAGTATAAGTAGTCTAATAGTTACTTATATACTTCCCATAGGGAAACATAAAGTGTAAGAATTTTTTTTTTTTTTATATTAAAGTTGAAATCACTCCCATTCCCATTCTACAAAAAAAAGTAAATAAATAAACATTTGGTGTCGTAGCATTTGTTTCAACCAATCTATTAAAATATAACAATATTGTTCCCACACGGTGAACAGTGGAAACGAAAGGAGGATCAGCAGGATTGCTGATTTTTAATAAATTAAACATCAGAATTAAAAAAAAAAAAAAAAAAAAAGTTCAATTAACACCAATATGATACCAATAAAAACTTAAGATCATGGTGCAAAAGTGAGCCCCCGCAAGCAGCTCTGTGGTGGTGGGTGGTAATAACAGTGTCATGGCTCCTAGGAGGCGAGGGGGAGAACACTGCTTCAGTGTGACCTGGACATCAGTGCATCAATGACCATGGGTCATGAAGGGGTTAAGTATAACATCATTGTGATGTTTCTGTCCCTCATTGTAACTTCCCTCCGGTGGTCACACTATACATTGGCCTTACAGGCCTCAGTTAAACAGAAGTTGAAAAC